>NW_022196903.1:143102916-143133193 GCF_008632895.1 Mastomys coucha
AAAAAAAAAAAAAAAAAAAAAAAGCAAAACCCCCCCAAACTGCCTCTAGCTGGACAGGGCAATACAGCCACACAATGCAGTCTGGGCAGAACAGATTTTTTCCCTTTGTCCGATACTGACAAAAAAAGACTTTAAACAGCTTTTACTAGGTCCTTTTTAAAGTATTAGTGATAGCTACTAAAAAGATTTCCTTTGTCCCAGTTGGCCCCAGATAATAGATCTCTTGCATAAATTGAAAACGACTTTTTCTGACAAGACACAGACTTACAGATACCAAGCAAAATTTTGGTGTCTTACCCTCTGCCAGAAGAAACCACACCCCTAGGACTGGCCTAACACCAAGCATTATAATTGTTTAACCAATTCATCTACCTTTAACCAGATTAAACAATACCCAAAGAACCAGGAAACAAAAAGGGAAACTGCAGTCCTATCACTTGGCTTGAGGAGACAAGCATCCTGGTGCCCTGTCAGTCACTACGGAATATGCCTCGCCTGCCTGTGAAGAAACATGGGATCTCTTGATTCTCATGAGTCTGATTCCTCCAGAAAAACAGGTGTACACTGTCTTGCACTTGAAAGGGGAACTCTTCAGCCTCTCACTGGAAGAGGTGAGTTAACCCATCTTTGCTTTTTAATGGGTAGACCCAGTAGGAGGTTACAGTGAGCAACATACCTGGTTGCCCCAGAATTTAAAGATACAAAATGCAGACTTCTGGCCCTTCTATTAAAGGTTTTCCGGGAAAACATTATAGAAGGGCCACTGAAGGACTGCTGCAAGAGTTACAGACCTTGGGCTACAGAATGTCGGCTAAGAAAGCCCAAATTGTAGAAAGCTACTGTTCTTGGCTACCAGCTGAAGGGAGACAAAAGAAGCATGTAAGAAAGTAAGCTGAGCAAGCCATAGGAAGCAAGCAAGGAGGCAGCACCCCTTCATGGCTTCTGCATTAGCTCCTGCCCTGCTTGAGTTCCTGTCCTAGTTCTTTTTCTTTTTCTTTTTTTTTTTTTTGTTTTTCGAGACAGGGTTTCTCTGTGTAGCCTTGGCTGTCCTGGAACTCACTCTGTAGACCAGGCTGGCCTCGAACTCAGAAATCCGCCTGCCTCTGTCTCCTAAATGCTGGGATTAAAGGCGTGCGCCACCACTGGCCAGCCTGTTCCAAAATATTTTCATCTGTTTGTCTATGAAACAAAAGACAAAAGGGTTAAGTTTTAACCCAAACTTTGGGACCATGGAAATGCCCTATGACATATTCATCTAAACAACTAGACCGTGTAGTCAAAGGATGTGGTCTTAGACACCTGTCTAAGAGCTGTGGTGGCTACTGCTAGTTTAATTAAAAAAAAAAGCAAACAAGTTAACTCTTGGGTTGAGATTTTACACTCACAGCACCTCACAACATGGTTGTGGCTCTCTTGTGAGGACCGCCAGAATGTTAGCTGACTGTAACCCAGTTCCAGGCCCTACTCCTGGCCTACCACTCATACTACCTACCACTCATACTCATTTGAGAAACCCACAGCTATCAATTCAGCTGCCCTCTTGCCTGATAGCCCAGGTGCTTATCCATGACTGTAAGATGACAGAAGAAAACAGGTATGTGGGAGCTGGAAAAGTTATTTTACCCAAAACAATTTATATAAGTGACCCAAACAACAATCACACATATGGAAAAAAAATGTTTAACAGCAGCATAAAATTACCAAAACAACAACGGCAACAACAACAACAACAACCCCCCCCCCCAAAAAAAAAAACAACCCATAAAAACCAAAAAAACAGGAAAGTAATGGCAAATACCTGGACTATCCAAGAGGCCCAGCCACTCTCTGAGTCCAATACCAGTTTCCCTCATTCCAGTTCAGTGGTACATCTGGGTTTGGCAGATAGCAAAAGGGACACTGAAGCTAACCATGTAGAGCAGACTCTCCATGGTGATTTTCTCCACTGCTATGGTAGTGAAGGTAGCTGGTATTACTCCATGGATCTACCAGATCCAGGTCAAGAAAATGGAAGCCATGGATGCTGCCAAATGAACAATCTCTGCGCTATGGGTCCAATGAAATTAAGGTTTCATCGAGTCTGCAGGCCCTTACACTCCTTGGCCCTCTATGTCCTCCTGAGTCTGGTGTTTTACACTAGGGGTTTGAAGTAAAGGCTCATGGTCCAGCCCTCACTGCCCTCAGACCTGGACTGGAAATGGAGGAAGACAGATACAAGGAAGACGCTAGCTGGTGTGACTATAGACCAGCAACCCATATCCATCTTGACCTTACTTGCCAATACCTACTTTAAGTATCTGGTTGTACAGAGAAATGAAAAGAAAATTTACCATTTTGAGTTAAAATACAGAGTTTACAATTCTATTCATGTCCTACAGCTCTGCCCCTAATTGTCTGAAACAAGGAAGTTTCCATTGCAAAAACTGGAGTTATAAAACTGAGACTTCCTGAAAAATTCCTTTTAAAAGATTCTGCCCTTTGGAAAACAGGAAAAACCTGAGGAAACAGACTCTATTCCACAGGAAGGGACTCTGGGGATAGTGTATCAGCCAGGATTGCTGGTTATGCTTAGACACCCAGCCCCTATACTATATAGGGATAGGAACTAACCATACTGTCAGTAACTGTGACTAAGGATAGCCCAAATTAATGTTAGAGGACTTATAGGGGGCTAAAACATGTCTAATATCCAAAACCTTTAAATTAACCCATGAACTTTCCTTTATTCTGATTCCTGCTATTTTGCCTTATGGGTTAATTCATATAGATAACAACAATATTACTGGGCGGGGGCAGGTACTAATGGTTTGACTAATGGGCCTCTTTTTTTTTTTCTTTTTTCTGTTTTTCTTTTTCTTTTTTTTGTTTCTCTATGTAGTTTTTGGCTGTCCTGGAACTCACTCTGTAGACTGGCTGGTTTTGGACTCAAAGAGATCTGCCTGCCTCTTCCTTCCAAGTGCTGGGGTTAAAGGTAGGCGCCACCTCTGCCTGGCAAATGTGCCTCTTCGTATGCCTTCCAACTAAGGTTAATCAGGATGTAGAGGTACTAAAAATTTTTGTTTCTGAATTAAAACAAGAGTTAGAGTCCCTCGTAGAGGTCCTTCAGTTAGAGAGGCTTAGACTTCTCGTGAGATAAAGAAAACTATGTACAGTTTTGGAAGAAACATGTTGTTTCTATGCTAATTTATCAGGAGTAATCAGAGAAAGTCTTTAAATGGTTAGGAAAATCATTGGTACCAGTCTCTGTTCTCTTGGTCCCCCTGGATAACTACTCTGCTATCAGCACTGACTGGGCCTTTAGCCCTCATTCAGAGTGACTTAACAGTGGGGCTCTGCCAGGAGGCGGTGGTGGCACACACCTTTAATCCCAGTACTTGGGAGGCAGGGATTTCTGAGTTCGAGGCCAGCCTGGTCTACAAAATGAGTTCCAGGACAGCCAGGGCTATACAGAGAAACCCTGTCTCAAAAAAACAAAACAAAACAAAACAAAACAAAAAAAAAACCCCAAAACAAAACAAAACAAAACAAAAAAACAAACAATAACCCAAAAAAAAAAAGTGAGAATTTGGGGCTGGAGAGATAGCAACCACATGGTAGCTCACAACCATCTGTAATGGGATCTGATGCCCTCTTCTGGTGTATCTGAAGGCAGCAACAGTGTAGTCATGTATACATAACATAAATAAATAAAATTTGGGGCTAGTGAGATGGCTCAGTGGGTAAGAGCACTGACTACTCTTTCAGAGGTCCTGAGTTCAAATCCCAGCAACCACATGGTGGCTCATAACCATCCGTAATGAGATCTTAAGCCCTCTTGTGGTGTGTCTGAAGACAGCTACAGTGTACTTATTTGTAATAATAAATAAATCTGCTGGGCAGTGGTGGCATATGTCTTTAATCCCAGCATTTGGGAGGCAGAGGCAGGTGGATTTCTGAGTTCAAGGTCAGCCTGGTCTATAGAGTGAATTCCACGACAGCCAAGGCTATTCAGAAAAACCCTGTCTTGAAAAAGAAAAACAAACAAACAAACAACCCCCAAACAACAACAATAACAACAACAAAAACAGTGGGGCTCTGCATCTTAAACTAAAACAGAATGAGTCCAGGATTTGACTCATTCAATAAGACCAGGGGGGAATGTAATGTAACAGGCTCTAGACCTTAGTAGGCCTGGGATCTTAGCACAACTGACTCCATGATGAAAGTACCATCCAGGTTATAAAATTCAGCACATGACCTGCCAAAACTAAAACAAAGACCTAATCCATCAAAGTCTTTGAATAAACTAATATTGCTTTTTCGTTTCTGTAGTTCTGCTTTTGTCTAACTGCTCTTGCTAACTGAAGTAATGCCAGCCTAGGACACGTTTTTTGTGCTTAGAAGTCTGCCCTGAAGGCAGGAGGGGGTGCTGTATGCCTTTACTCCTATTGCTCTGGAGGTAGAGGTAGGCGGATCTGAGTTCAAAGCCAGCTTGTTCTATAAAGTAAGTTCCAGGTCAGCCAGGGCTATATAGAGAAACCCTGTCTCACCTTCCTCCACCGCCCAAAAAAAGCTCACTGACAAAGGCTCAGGCCTACACTGGGATCCTGATCACTCACTGTAGTCACCAGCTAGCTAGCGAAGACTTTCTATTGGCTTAAACCATGTCCGAGCAGTCTTATCTGAATACCTCACAACAGTGGACTAAAGACACCACACACACCGGGCTTGGTTAGCAGTTTTTAATCTGGACAAAAGTAGATATTTACTGTAATCGACAGAAGATATAATTTTTGTAACTGCTGGTATTCAGGGATTGCTACTCAAACCAAATACTGATCTCAGTTAAACAGGAATAGTTTACTGAATACACATCATAATACTAGGAATGCAAAAAAGGATTGTGTAACATGTACAATTTGATGTTTTTCTGTTTGTTAGGAAAGGTCCTCCTGATCACAGATTTTCTTTCTTTTTCTTCCTTCCCTTCCCTTCCCTCCCTCCCTCCCTTCTTTCTTTTCTGTTTTGAAACAGAGTCTCACTGTGTAGGCTTAGCTGTCCTGGAACTTACTTTGTAGAACAGCCTACCCCTAACTGTCTCTGCCTCCCAAGTATTGAGATTAAAGGTGTACACCACTGTGTCTGGCCTACATTATGCTTCTGTTGCTGGAACTGAATGGCCTATGATATGTATCTAATCATCTTGTAGGATCTTATTCTTGTCACATTTCTCACTCAGGTGTGGATATTAGAGGAAAGCTTTCAGGGGTTACTTTTCTTCTTCTACCATGTGAGTTACAGAGATCAAACTCAGACTGTCAGGTGGCAAGCACCATTACTTGTTGGTGGCAAGTCCTCTTGCCAGTCTCATCTTTGTATCCTTCCTTCCTTCCTTCCTTTTTTTTTTTTTTTTTTAAATTTGAGACAAGATTTCTGTGAAACCCTGGCTGTCCTGGTAGACCAGGCTAACCTCAAACTCAGAGATCTGCCTGCCGCTACCTCCCAGATTAAAAACGTGCACCACTACTGCTTGGGTTTCTTTCCTTTTTTAGGACAGGGTCTCACTATGTAGACCAGGTTAGCCTCAAACTCATAGAGATCTACCTGGTTCTGCTTCCTCAGTGCTGGGATTAAAGGTGTGTGATTTCTTGAACAGCTCTTTGACATAAATAAGACCTTTAAAAGTGGCAATGCTACAGCACCTCTTGAATCAGTTACCTGCTTGACCAGTAAGCCGTGGCTCCATATCCTCTCCAGCAGGTCACACAGGCTGGCAATCAAGGTATTCTCTTCCAAGCCAGTAATGTTTGCTTCTCCATGGCCCAGTTCCACTGCTTCATGTCCCATCTTCTCTACCAACATGCGTTTTGTCTAAAAACATTATGTTAATAAATTGCCACAGCACTGAAACTCAAAACCAAGATTTAGCTTCCCTGCATTGTAATTCTAATTACAGATTTTCCAGTCACAATGTCTTAATCTGGTGGTCAGCTGGCTGGAGTAATTTTATATTTCACTATTCTACATTTTACTACTATGTCAGATAAATAGAAGGGCACTAATGAAACAATAAAATAATATTTGTAAGGCATTCTCATGTTGAAAAAATACATGTAATTTAGATTATTAACTTCTGTAACAGTATACGTATCTTGAACTTCTGAAATTGCCTTGAATCTAGAAAATCCACTACCTGACACCAGAACCTCATTCTGTCACCATAGCTTGCCCTTTGCTGATTCTAGCATTTGACAAATTAAAGCTATCGATACTTAAGCCAGAAATACAACAGAAGTGAGCAGCTCTATGCTCTTTTTTCCCTTCCTCATTTCCTCCTTCCTTCCTTCCTTTCTTGTTTATCTTTTTTTGAGAACTTCCTAGTTTGTATGATTTGCTCACAAAGATGTACTAAAAACTGAAAGCCAGTTTCAGGTAGATGGTTTTCAACCTAAGCTTGTCTCATATATAAAGTGAGAAAGCATACAGTTCCTCTAGGTAGAACCTTGTCTAATTCATTAGAACACACTGATATTGAAAATAGTGCTTTTATTGAATATGATCACAAGCTACCTCTTATAAATGCAGTTTTGTGAGAGAATTGTATGTAATATTCACTGACCTATAACATAGTATGAACACAAGCAAGGCTTTATACAGGTATATACATAGGCACAAAAACATGTTGCTTTTCACATCAGAGTAACATTCTTCATATAACTTATGAGTGGCTTAATATCATGCTGAAGAGGAAGATAATAGCTAAGGGCTGGAGAGATGGTTGTGGGTAAAAGTGCTTGCTACACATGCCTGACCACCTGAGTTCAGATCCTGGGAACCCATGTAAAAAAGCTGGCATACACCTGCAATCTTGGTGCTCCTATGTAAAATTTGGGATGAAGCTCATGGCCTGCTATTTTCAAACAGCTAAAGTAGTGTCAAGAAACAAGAAAGAGGCTGTCTCAAAATGAAGTGAATGGTATAAACAGATTTCATTGTTGTCTTCTGATTTCCATGTGCGCGTACACACATACACACACACACACACACACACATCCCAAGGCTCCCATGAAACTGATGCTATAGAAGACTTCATGAAGGTTCATGACTTCAGTGAAGAGCATATTAAGTCTATGCCACAAAAAAAGTTTTTTGGGGGGGTGGGGTGGGGGATTGGAGAGGTGGCTCAGTGGTTAAGAGCACTGGCTGTCTTTGCAGAGGAGCTGGGTTTGATTTCCAGTACCACATGATAGCTCACAGGCATCTGTAACTCCAGTCCTAGAGGATATGATGCCCCCTTTTGGCCTTTATGGGTACCGCCCACATGTAGTACACAGATATACATACAGGTAAAACACCCATATTCATACAAAAATAATAAACTTTCTTTTTAGAGAAGCTATAGGCACAAATGGGGTTGGCTCATCCCATCTTCGATCCACACACAGTCTAAACATGAATGTACACTGTCTGGAAGCAGCATACGTACCTTCATTCTGCATTCTTTCAATAAGCCTTCTACAAATTTCCAGTTGGTTTGTGCAATCACAGCAGGTGAGAGATCTGACAGTTTTGGTTGCCTCAGGTTTTTTCCTAAACTTCGTGCCTCTTGCATATATTTCTAAAAATCAGAAATATTTTAATGTATTAACATCATATATTCTTTTCTACTTATAACTTACACGTACAAATACAACAAAAAAGAAAGCTGTAAGCATATGTGTATAACAGCAACTAAGACTTTAGTGCTCTTGATAGAAGGCAGAGGATGTTTGTACTCCTCCTCAAACCAGTTAGCTCTTGTGAAAGGAGAGTGACAGAAACTTTATTAAGTTGAAATGCACTCAAAACCAGGAGTTTCGTTGAGTTTAGTCTTTTTAATGGGACCACCAGAATTATGATTAGTTATAATCATGGTAAGAGTAAAAGATTTAGGTGTCTAGTCTAGTCTGAGATTCCATAGAAAAGGAGTGGTTCTCAGGTCACTGGCTTCGTCTGTTCCAGTCCGCTCAGCAGAGACTTTAAATTCCTCAGTCATCAAGGGCATTGCTCTCCAATCAAACCCTTAGCTCTAATTAAGTTTCAAAAGTACCAGAATTGTGTTGTAGCTAATTTTTATGATTTCAATCATATCAGCTAATGATGATACATCTTATTGTATGGTACATGCTATCTACCTCACAGAAATGGCTCAAAAGTATCATGTGCTTCTATCATAGGGGGATGGAGGTTGGGGGTGGGGGCTGGGACGAGGTGGATGGGAGGACTCTAAGATGTTTCCATAAAAACCTTCCCTTGCTTTGTTCTATAATCCCTAGTATTATGTCCAGAGTCCTCTGTTGACTTTGTGGACACACACACACACACACACACACACACACACACACACACATAAATTTCAAGGTTCTTGAACTTTGTTTAGTGAATTTCCATAAAAGCCAAAATCAAACAACAACAAAAAAGCTCAGTTGGTAGAGAGCTTTCTTATGCACAGGTCTTGGGATCAATCCTGAGCACCATGTAAACCATGTTTGGTGGTGTATACCCATGGGCTGGGTGCTTGGAAGGTGAATGCAGAAGGATCAGCAGTTCAAGGTCATCTTTGTTTACATGGCAAGTTTGAGTCCAGGCTGGGATACTCAAGATGGCATCTCAAAGTAGTAAACAAGCAAGCATACAAACAGAACACTGCCCTACCCCCACACACTTTGTCAGTGGAGAACTATGTTCTCTTTGTCTGTATGCTACCTGAAAAACCTAATCTAGACTTTTGCATCAAGATGACAAGACATAATCTCCAAAAGATCCAAGTGTCTTAAGACTACATTTTTGAAGAACTGCTCTAAATCATATAGTAAAACTAGTATTTTGAGCCGGGCGTGGTGGCGCACACCTTTCGTCCCCGCATTTGGGAGGCAGAGGCAGGCGGATTTCTGAGTTCAAGACCAGTCTGGTCTATGGAGTGAGTTCCAGGACAGCCAGGGCTATACAGAGAAACCCTGTCTCGAAAAACCAAAACCAAAAAACCAAACCAAACAAAACAAAAAAAATCTAGTATTTTGTTGAGAAGAGAGATTGCAAGCTAGCTAACTGGTATATCCACGGGCACAGATGTAAATCCACCCTTATTATCTTAAGGGGAGAATTTGATACTGTAGAGAATGATGTGTAAAATACTTCACATTCTTTAAATGTATAAGAATTCATTTCCCTTTTAGAGGAAAATTAACCTGTTAAAGCTACTGAAAATCTTACTGATTAAGTGATCAGTTTCTCTCAATGTTTATGACAAAAGACAGTATTAACAAAATTATATAGCCTTTTTCCAATCTAATAATTTAAAGAATCACTGAAAAAGCAAATGAATTCTCCAAGTAGCAGTTTCTTAAGCACCTATGTGTACTTATCTGTTTTAAACATTATTCAAAGGAAAAAAAGGATGTGTATGTGGGAGGAATTGAGATTGAGAAATTATCAGCAGGGCACTTAAATGTAGCAATGGGCATAGATACATACTGAAAGCTAATTTTCAAGTAAGTAAATGTAGGAAATAAAATCACTTTCAGAAAAAAACCACCTGAGCTACAAGGCAACATCCCTATATGAGAATTATATTTCACTTGGAGACAGGATCAAAAGCTAGATAGAAAGATTGGTAAAAATAGGGAGGCAGAAGTAGGCAGATTTCTGAGTTCGAGGCTAGCATGGTCTACAGAGTGAGTTCCAGGACAGCCAGGGCTATATAGAAAAACCTTGTCTTGAAAAAAAAAATAAGTAAATAAATTTTTAATGTTTAAAGAATTTTCCCACTGGGAGTGTAGCTCAGTTGTAGAGTGCTTGGCTAGCATGTACAAAGCCCTGCTTTGAGCCCCAGCACCATATAAAAACTGGGTGTGGTGGGGTTGGCGAGATGGATCAGTGCTGAGTGTATACTGATCCTGCAGAGGACTTGAGTTTGGTTACCAGCACCCACTCTGGACAGTTCACAATGCCTGTAACTATAGCAAGAGGTTCCAAGCGTTCTTCTGGCCTCCGAGGGCACTGTATTCATGTGCCATACACATAGACAGACAGACAGACTCAAACGCTCGCGCGCACGCACACACACACACACACACACACACACACACACACACACACACACAGAACCTAAAACAGCTGGGTGGTGTACACCTTTAATCCCAGATTATGGGAAGAAGAGGCATGCAGATCCTGTGAGTTTGAGGCCAGTCAGTAACATGGTTGATATTCTGTCTTAAAACAATGACAACAACAACAACCCAGAAAAACCAACCAACCAAAAATGAAGCAATAAGCCATTAGGAAATATAAGTTAAATTGCAATCTTCTTCAATAAACACTGAACTAAGTGCTCTTTAAAGAACAGACTATTGTAAATATAAAGGACTAACATAATGAGGAAAAGTTGTAAGCCAGAGTATTTGTATCCTCAGGTGAGCACTGGTTAGAGCAGACTGATATGCATGATCAATGGGAAGAGACTTGAGCCTGGACATTAGAAGGCCTGTGCTACAGGCTCAGTCTTCTCTTTGTATGTCCATTTAACTGTGGGCAAATTTCTTACTTGACAGCTAAATTATGTCAAGTTAGACAAGAAGACCTCAAAGGTTCCTCTTAGCACAAATACTCTATGACAGTGAGTGAGTTTTCTGAATCACAAAATGTAGACCAGGAAATTAAATTAAAACATTACAGAGACAAACATATAACAAAAGAAAAGCTGATATTCAGCCACTTCTGCACTTGTGAGAAAAATGCTTAAAATAAGAGAGAATTATAACATATTCCTCCCCAACTTAAGAAAAGCAATTTGTTACCAAGGATATATATATATATATATATATATATATATATATATATATATATATATATATATATATATATATATATATATATATGTAAATATACACATACATAAATATACATACACACAAATATATACAAACATCCCCAAAGACTCAGGAGTTGAATGTCACCTTTACTGTTAATATTTCAGAACTGCTTATGTGAGCACATTCCAGCAAAAACAGGCTAGATGAAGCAGAGCTCAAGCATGACACATGCACTTTTATGTGTGGGCCATTCAAGCAATCTTGTGAAGCACTTTCAAGGCAAAGGACATACCAGGCAGCATTCAGAGAAGGACTTTTTAGGAAGCCGTGCAGGAGGAGTTGGGCCCTGATCCCACTCCCAGAATGCCACGGAGTTCTGACAGACCAAAAGTTCCCCGGAAGGCTAAAATGATGGCGACGTTTCAATGACAGAAAAGTAGAAAAAGAGAGAAACAAAAAAAAAAGAAAGCAAAGATAGAGAAGCAAAACCTGCATGCACATGATATGATGACAAGGGGTGGGGCAGCAAAGGAGAGGCAATGAACAGGAAAGGCTTCAGCTCTTAAGAAAATGCTTAAAATCACACATGTATGAACACAAGTATAGAAAGTGAGGTTTGGAATGATGCTTTCTGTTGTATTTCTATACATTTGAGTTCATAAAACAGAATTTCTGAGTGCATTTTCTTTCATTAAAATAAATAAAATATTTAAACATAATTTGAATTTTATTTTCAATGAATACAAATAGAGCATATTTAATCTAAGAACAGCTCTAGTATATCTAAAAATGGGGTCAACAAACCAAGGACAAAGAATATGTTAATGTATCTTTATTTACCCAGCCTAAATTATATTTGAAACTTAGATATAGGTGTATCTCAATATTTCTCCCTTCAGGTGACCTAATGACCAAAAATTTATCCTAAATAAAGTTTCTGTATGATTCAATACAGAGACGAATAAAGGGATAAAGCTGGAAAAGTGTTTTCTGCTACACTTCAGTACAAAAATAATATTTGATAATATAGATGAATTGCTTTTAAAAGAACTTGAAAGATCATGTATAATGACACCTCCTGGTGAGTTCTGTGACCTCTGCATCGTGGCGTCTCAGGCAGCCAGACCACATACCTCCCGTAAGTCACTGTCCAGCCCAATGTGTTCAGAGCTCTGGCGAAGGCGCTCTTTCCTGCGTTGTGCTGTGGCACTTCGACTCACCCAGCGACTAGAAAGTAAATATATCCAAGACAATGTAGATTTAAAAAAACAGTCAAATAAAAAGACATGGAATTCACTTTCTTAGAAAAAATGAACCATTTGTACAAAAGTCTAGTAACAGCTATTTTTTTCTTCTCTGGTTCACTTGTTTTTAATTTGGACACTCTTGCTGCCTAGTTTAGTCTGGACTTGAAATCATGGTCCTCCTGTCTCTTGTGCCACCATACCCAGCTCTTTCAATCAATTCTTTTCAAAATATGTTTAAAGTTATAATTTCAGATACCATTTAATCTTATAGGCATGTGCTTTTACTTTTACTATATGTATAATCTTAAAGTTACCCACTTTCATCTAGCTTGAGCATTATATTTCAGGCAAATTATTTCTAGAAGAAAAAAAAAAATCTCAGATCTAAGTTCAGGACAGAAAAGGAATTTACAGAGAATCTTGGCTACAGTAGTTAGGGAAAGCAGAGAAGAGAGACTCCAACCAAAGAGAGACAGAAAACTCCTTGGTGCCAGGAGCTGAGGTTACCTGGTTTATAGATGGGAGCAGTTTTCTCCATGAAGGTCAGAGACGAGCAGGTGCTGCCATGGTGGGTGGCAAAAATGTCCTCTGGGCTAAACCTCTACCCCCTGGCACATTGGCACAGAAAGCAGAGCTAACTGCCCTCACCAAAGCCTTGGAATTTGAGGTCAGTCAGAGAGGTCTTTCTTCCACCCATGGACTGTCCTTTTGGGCCAGTTAGTTGCAGCCTGTCGGGCAGGAAGTGTGTCTGGGCCCCCATCTTGGAAAGTAAATCTCGCCCCAACAGAGGGTAGAGTCTGGGATGACCATAAATGAATGGGATACCTGGCCCATCCCTAGGTCCACTGTTCTTCAGGTAGTCCATGAATACATTTTAGTGCCAGTAGCTCCTTGGACCCAAGATTGTTTTGCTGGAGACTGGCCCATCAGCTTGGAAGAGGACTAAGTGTTGGACCCAGTGTCCACCAAGAATTAGGTGGGTTTCCCCTCAATTTTAAGGTTACCCCAGGTTTGGGGGGGGTCCAAACCCAGTCCTCCCTAGTCGCTGTCTTCCCCCAGGGCTAACACCTTTGTTGGGGAGTGCTTTTCCCAAGACCTGAGATTTCCCACTCCCCACCCCCTGGCTTCTGTTTGTTAGGGTACTCTTGAGCACAGTGGCCCCTTTCCTTGCAGTATGCACACTGGTCCTTTTTCAGAGGTTCAGAGTACCCAAGATAATTGAATGAGACAACGGTCCTGCTTTTGTTTCTAAGGTAAGTCAGGGATTCCCAGAGATATTGGGGACTAATTGGAAGGTCTATTGTGTGTACTGTCCCCAGAGCTTAGGGCAGGTAGAGAGAATGAAAAGAACCCTAAAAGAGATCTTAACTAAATTGTCCTTGGAGACTGGTGCTTACTGGGTGGTTCTCCTTCCCCTGGCCCTGTTCCAAGCCCGGAACACCCTTTACCATTTTAACCTGGCCCCTTTTGAGATCTTGTATGGGACCCCCACTCCCTTAACCCTGGCTCTTGACCTCCCCAGAGTGACTTTTCAGGCTGACAAGTGTGGGGCAGTGGGCAGCTCTGACAGCCAGAGTCCAGTAGAGCAGCCACCTTGGAACCCAGGAGACCCACTGAGCAAAGTAAATTTGTTCACAAGGGATGATAGGTGTTCGGTGGTAGCTCTGAGACCAATGGCTCAGATTTCAGCTCAGACCCCTCACAGCTGCCCCTGCAGGAGATGTGTGCTCTATCAGGCAGACACTGTCTCAAACTCCCAGCATTCTAGCTGGACCTTACACACAGTCATCTGATCATAAGCCAGGCATGCCACGCCCCATACAATAAAAGGGGTGGTTTGCCCCTCCTCACTCTCTTGTTCTCTTTCTCCCTCCTCACGCTTACTCTTCTCTTACTTCCTCTCACTCTCTTGCTCTCTTACTCTTTTCTCCCTCACTCTTACCTCCTCACTCTCTTACTCTTTCACCCTCTTGCTCTCTTACTTCTCTCCCCTCTCACTCTTACTTCCTCTTGCTTTCTTGCTCTCTCTCTCCTCTCTGCTCTTTGTTCTTTTCTCTGCCTTTCTCCCTCTCCTTTTCTCTCTCTCTCTCTCCTTCCTCTCCTTTCTTTCTCTCTATTCAACCAGCATATTTCTCCTCCCTACAATAAAGTAACTCATTCATACATTGCCTCCTTTTTAATTAAGGTGCTGTGCAGCAACAGGTCAGCACTGGGGAGAGAGAGAGACCTGGGCCTCAGCAGCAGGCCCACTGCCTCCAGAGGGAAAGAGAGATCCTCAGGCTGGGGCCGCAGCCCAGGCCCCCCTGCTTTTGGAACAACAGACAAGGATCTTATGGCTCAATTGCAAGCTTCCCAGATCAGCCACCAGGAATTGTGGCCTAAACTTATTTCCCCGTATAACGCAAGTACCCCAGAGGTTCCACACGAGTACCAAGTTGGAGATTGGGTATATATTAAGAAGCATTGTGCTAAAAAATTGGAAGCAAAGTAGAAAGGGCCATTTCTGGTGTTGTTGACCATTAAAGTGGATGGAGTAATTGCCTGGGTTCATGTAGCTCACATCAGACCAGCACCTGAACCTGACACCAATTGGATAGCAGCTAGACACCTGAGCAACTCCCTCAAGCTCAAGATCATCTGCCCTTCTGGAAGGCCAGAGAAACCATGAGATGGCTATGGTGTATCTTCCTTCTAGCGCTGAGCCTCACCACACCCCACAACCCTTCCAAAGTGACTTGACGAGTACTCTCAGCCACTGCGAGAGTATAGCTTGGTCCATTACAGAGGAACACCCACCTTATACCTGGTGGCTGGACCTTGTCTTTAATCTCTGTAAGTTAGGGCCAGCCTTGACTCCTGGGATATCCCCACCCTAGAGACACAGGGGAGTGATTGCCTGTATGTGGGGGACGAGGACTTTCAAATCAAAACCACGTCCCAGAAGCGGCCTTAGAGGGTGGGACTTAGGGTGCAAACACCCAAAGTTGAAGAGTGTCCTGCGAGAAACCCCCATATATGTGTGCCCCTGAGATGGGAGATGCCAGCAGCAGGCCCATCAATGGGGAGGGGACCAACCACTTTTTCTGTGCTACTTGGGGGTGTCAAACATCGGGAAGCACATACTGGAGACCAGTTAAGGATTCAATGGCCAAGGTGAGAGAAGGGCTAGCCAAGTAGAAGAGAGAAAGAGAACAGAGTCAGGGTTGGTTCTTGGTTTAACTCTTCCCCTTGGTTAACTATCCTCATATCCACCTTGTTAGGGCCCCTAATTGTTCTCCTGCTATTGTTGACCTTTGGACCCTGTATATTGAACAAGCTTATAGCCTTTATAAAAGAGAGAATAAGAGCAGTGTAGCTGATGGTCCTGAACCAACAATATGAAACCCCAAGGACAGGACCTGAAGAATGTGAGTTAGTTACCCGAGACCCCTGAGTATAGGTTTAGGATTGGAGCTTGTACAAGAAAAGGGCAGGGGGAATAAGGGACCCTAAAAGCCTTTTCCAGTCCCATACCCTCCTTACAGCTTCCCTCTCCAGCCCGGGGTCAAGGATAGGCCAAGTTCCATTCTCCACCCACAGGAACATTCTTGAGTAAAAAATTCTCAGAATGTACTGACTGATAGTCACCTGACCATCTGAAAAGTCCCAGGTAGAGTTCAAATGAGTGTCATGATCTGCCCATGCTTGCTAGCCAATAGATTTAAAGGTCAATACACTTAGCTAATAAGTTTGAACTGTAACCTTGTTGATGTAACCTGTGCCCCTAATAAGTTTAAAAAACTGCTTGTAATAGCCATTCGTGGTTGCCTTCTAGTAACTCTCCTTGAGGGACTAAACGAAGGTTAGCCCTGACTTGAAGGAAACTAAGCCTCTTGATTTTGTATTTATCGGCATCTCGGCGTCTCACTCAGGGTCATCTCAAAGTAAATATCACTGATCAAGAGTCGGGGTCCTACAGCAGTACCACCAATACTTACCAAATGAATGAAAAAAATACAATGCTATCATAGGGAAACAAGAACTGTCAGGACAGCAGTATACTCATTTATATCAAAGTGATTCAAACAATTAGAACATTTTTATAAATAAAAGAAAAATAAAGTGTAAGATCTAGAGATGTAGCTTAGTTGGCAGAATTCTCCACCCTCCCCAAGATCTATTTATTTATTATATGTAAGTACACTGTAGATGTCTTCAGACACACCAGAAGAAGGCATCAGATCTTGTTATGGGTAGTTGTGAGCCACTATGTGGTTGCTGGGATTTGAACTCAGGACCTTCGGAAGAGCAGTCAGTGCTCTTAACCGCCAAGCCATCTCTCCAGTCCTAGTTGGTAGAATTCTTACCAACCATGAACAAAGCCTTCAGTTTCATCTACAGTACTATATAAAACATTTGTGGTACCATATATCTGCAATCCCAGCACTCTAGAAACAGGCATTTTGAAAATTGTGCTCAGCTCCCTGTTACTGAAAGGTTCAGCAATCACTGTAAAAAAGAGAATGAACCAGGGAGGGGTGGCTCACACTTTTAATCCCAGTGTTGGGAGGCAAAGGCAAGCAGACTCACAGAGATGAGTTCAAAGCCAGCCTTGTCTACAAAGAAGAATGGATACAGAAAATGTGGCTCATTTACATGATAGAATACTACTCAGCTATTAAGAACGAGGACATCCTGAATTTTGCAGGCAAATGGATGGAACTAGAAAATATCATCCCGAGTGAAGTAACTCAGATCCAAAAGGACATGCATGGTATGTACTCACTAATAAGTGGATATTAGCCAATTAAAAAAAAAAGTACAGACTACCCAAGATACAGTCCACAGAACTCAATAAGGTCAACACGCTGAAGTGCTCAAGTGAGGATGCCTCAGTCCCACTTGGAAGAGAGAAGAAAGCAATCACAAGTAGGGAGGGCGGGATCTGGAGGGAAAGGGGGGGAGCGTAATTGGAGGAAGAGGGGAACCTGATCTGGTATTGGGTGAGGGAAAAGGATTGAAGCCCCGAGGACCAGCAGAAAGAATGGAAACAGGCGGGGGTTGGTGAGATGGCTCAGTGGATAAGAGCACTGAGTGCTCTTCCATAGGTTCTGAGTTCAAATCCCAGCAACCACGTGGTGGCTCACAACCACCCATAATGAGATCTGATCCCCTCTTCTGGTGTGTCTGAAGTCAGCTACAGTGTACTTATATATAATAATAAATAAATCTTTAAAAAAAAATGGAAACAGGTAACCTCGGGAGGTAGGAGGTTGTGGGAACCCTACCCAATGCACCAGAGACTTGGAGGTGAAAGACTCTCAGGAGTCAAAGAGAAGGACCTTAGATGAAATGTCTGACAGTAGGGAGTGTGAACTCATAGAGCTCACCTCCAGCAGGAATACAGGGCACCAAATGATGTGGGTGGGTGTGTGTGTGTGACCCTCCTACAGCTGAGAGATGATTCTATCAGACCCCGCCTTGCCACAGATAGCCACGCCTCTCTGCCCAACTCCTGCTAATAGCCACGCCACTCTCCACGTTCCAGTTATGCCGGAAGTCCTGCCTCCAGAGACTGAAGATGAGGCTGCTGATTGGGCCAAGTTGCTGACGAACTTGGGGCAGGGGGTTTGCTTTACCTATCTACCTGTTTACTTGTAACAAAGAGAATTCAATGAATGATGGCAGACTGAAAGCACACCATGTGTTGGTCTAATTTTTTCAAACCCTTCCCACATTTCCAGTACCCTTAATTATTCAGGCCCTGACCCCCATTCCAGACGACCCATTCGTATGAGTGGCTGCAGGCAGCTACAGGGGGGTATCCCACAGTCACAACTCTGACCCATAATTGTTCCTATTTGAAAGAATTACAGGGATAGAAATGGAGAGAAGCCTGAGGAAAAGAAGGTCCAGCAATAGGCCCAAAGTGGGATCCAGCTCAAGGGGAGATCCCAAGACCTGACACTATTATTGAGGCTATGGAGGGCTCACAAAAAGAGACCTAGCATGACTGTACTCTGGAAGACTCAACAAGCAGCTGAAAGAGTTAGATGCAGATATTTGCACCCAACCAATGGACAGAAGCAGCTGACCTGTTGTTGAATTAGGGAAGACTGAAAGAAGCTGAGGGGAAGGGCGACCGTGTAGGAGGACCAGCAGTTTCAATTAATCTGGACCCCTGAGATCTCTCCAACACTGGACCACCAAACAGGCAGCATACACCAGTTGATATGAGGCCCCCAACACACATACAGCAGAGGACTGCTGGGTCTGTGTTTATTCAGAGATGATGCACCTAACCCTCAAGAGACTGGAGGCCCCAGGGAGTTTAGAGGTCAGGTGGGGTGGGGGGTTGGGACATCCACGTGGAGACAGCAGGGTGGAGAGGAGGTATGGGATGTGGAACAGTCGGAGGGTGGAGGGGGGGAATAAAATATGGAGTGTAAAAAATAAATTAATTAATTAAAAAAAGAGGGTTTTGAAAGTAAAAAAAAAGAAAGAAAAAAGAGAGAGTGCTGAGGAAGGTCATATGGTTTGAGGCAAGGTTTCGATTATATACTGAATTCCAGCTCAGTTGCAACAACAATAACAAAACACAAATTAAAAAACAAAACCAAATGTGTCTATTTATAGTTCTATATAAAAAAAATCTGGTCTTTAGAGTCTTTTACCTAACAGAACTAAAAAAGTCAATTCAATTTAGATTAATATGGTCTTAAAAAGATGTAAACAGATAAGATATTTAACAGATAAACACACTGTCTAGTTTACACTGTAGAATCTTCTTTCATTCCACTAATCACAAGTAAAATGCATGCTTACTTGTTATTGGCTGGTCCTGTTGCCAAGACATCGGACTGTAACTTTGGAAAGAACCCTTGCTCATATTTGCCTTGACCGATTTTCATATCAAGTAGATGTGGGTGAATTGCAGTGTGATCCATTTTCATCAATCTTTGTTCAATTGACTGGGCTGTAAGTTAAATTTATATTAAATTAGAGACATTTCAATGCTAAAAACATAATGCATCATACACTCATGCACCTACAGAAAATTTAAGTCATTCAAACACTCTAAAACAGCTTTTTCTTTTTAAATTTGAGACAAGGCCTCACTATGTAACTCTGGATGTCCTGGAACTCACTGTGCAGATCGAGCTTGCCTGGGACTTATAGAGATCCTCCTGCCTCTGCCTTCCAAGTGCTGGGATTAAAGGATAAATAATTGTTTTAAAATGGGAAATTCAATATCTTTAGCCAAAATACAATTCTAAGCACAGTACTAAATAACAAGATAGCAAACAAAACTCTTGAGCTAAGTGTAAGGGGGAGGAAAAGAAGCAAGCTCAGCTGCCATGTACTTCACTTTGTGCAGACATCGAGTAAACATTCATGGCTCATCATCTATAGAAACAAGGAACTGTGTGAAGTCTACAATCTCATTTTAGGGAAGTCAGAGAAGAAGTAAATAAGAAGCAGGCATTTAAAAAATGTCCAACTTAAAAAAGACCCCTGTACTTTTCAAGAAAATAGGTCAAAGATGAAGGAGGATTTCTCAACATGTCTACTCTAAAATATCTTAAATTTAGCGGGGTTGGAGGTTCTCTTAAAGAAAGTGATTTACTTCAGTAAAACAAAACAAGCCTGATTTTTAAAGTGTTTTTATCAACCAAAGAAAATGTATTATTTGGGATAAAAGATTAACCCTTCAATCTTTTGCTCGAGGATTATTAAAAAGGGATAACAAAAGGGATCAGAGTTATGTGGTAAACAGATCCCTGCAGGAATAAGGATCATGATGCTTATGAGACAAAGGTAACTTTTTCTTTTTTTAAAGATTTATTTATTATTATATTTAAGTACACTGTAGCTGTCTTCAGACACACCAGAAGAGGGAGTCAGATCTCATTACGGATGGCTGTGAGCTACATGTGGTTGCTGGGATTTGAACTCATGTTCTCTGGAAGAACAGTGAGTGTTCCTAACTGCTGAGCCATCTCTCCAGCCCCAAAGGTAACTTTATACTACTCAGTGCCAGCAGACTGAGCCCTGGTAATTCTTCACACCTATGCTAAGCTCCATTGGAGGATACTGCCCAAGACCTTTTCTGGTCTTGTCAGAACAATGCTTAATACTGTCTGACACCAGACCACAGAAAAGGCGAAAGAGTTGTAAGACAAACTAAAACCAGAGTGTGACACCAGATCACAGAAGGGCTCCACCAAGGCACTCTGTGTGGAGATGAATGCTGCTTGCCATGACCTAAAACTTTAAAATGCTGAGAGACAATATGTATTACAAACTTTTTATTGTACTTCACTCTTGTTTTCTGAGGTCTCACTATGTAGCTCTTGTTGGCCTAAAACTCTATATAGACTAGGCTTGCTCTGCCTCCCAAGTGTTGGGATTAAAGTCCTAGGTTTGTATTGGACTTTTATGTGTAGCTTGTGATTTCTTTTAAACTATACTTTAAGCTAGCGCATGCCTTTAATCCCAGCACTTGGGAGGCAGAGACAGGCAGATTTCTGAGTTCCAGGCCAGCCTAGTCTACAGAGTGAGTTCCAGCCAGAGAAAAACATACAGAGAAACCCGGTCTCAAAACAACAAAAACAAAAATACAAAAAATACACTCTTTTTTTTTGTTTTGTTTTGTTTTTTGTTTTTTTTCGAGACAGGGTTTCTCTGTGTAGCCTTGGCTGTCCTGGAACTCACTCTGTAGACCAGGCTGGCCTCGAACTCAGAAATCCACCTGCCTCTACCTCCCAAGTGCTGGGATTAAAGGCATGTGCCACCACTGCCCGGCAAAAAATACACTCTAAATGTTCTACTGTAGGCATAGAGAGAACCAAAGGGAGCTGGTCTGTGTTTTAATATGAAATATCATTTACTCTTCAGTGATGTAGTTCCCCATGTTTAATAATATTTAATCATAAATACTGTGAGGGAAATGTTTGCACAATGGACATTATAGCAAAATCGACACATGTTTTCTGATATTTGTAAACATAATTAGTTGTCAGTTTGGGCATAACAATGTCTAGATTTACAGCATGAGAATATAAAGTCTTTGTCAATTTTATGTTGCATGAAGGACAACAAAATCCCCTTTCTGCCACTGACAGCTTTTGTCCTCATAAAAAGGAATTTCAGCTTTTTCCACTTGATTTTCAATGACAGAGAAATTTATCCGATATTGACTTTCTTTCTTTTATTTGGAAGGTTTTTTTGCTTTGTTTTGTTTTCAAATAAGAATCATAATTCACAATGAGTTACTTTAGACTTTATATATAAACTGCCACAGGGAGCATACAGCAATGTAACTTTTTAGTAATTATATTGCCAGAGAATACTGAATGTTTGGAAATTATCAAATGATTGCTTTGTGAGGTCAGGGGGTCTACTGTTAAAGAATTTAAAAGTATGAGTTGATATTGGTTTGTGGTGATTGGTAGGGAAAAAGAAAATTATATTCCTATCCAGTTTTTGTTTTTCTACATAGAAATCATAAGGCTATGGAGCCACAGTGTTGACAGCAGATAGTCTGTGCTTTGTAAGTTCACCTGCAAATCAAAATTCTTTTTGATTAGAAGTACAACAGCAACAGAAGCACACAAACACATAAGCACCAAAGCCAGCAAGAATCCAATGCCAGAAATAACACCCATCTCTATGTTTGTTTCTTTTTGGGGGGTAAGGGAATGAAATTTTACCTGATGAAAGAAATAACTGAAGTGGGCCTGGTGATATATGCCTATAACCCCAGTTAGTCAGGAAGCCAAGGAAGGACAATAGTGGGGCCAAGGCTTTCCTGTATAATTTATTGAGACCATCTCAAAATTAAGAAGTATAAACAGTGGTAGAATGCTTCTCTGTCATACCCAAAGCAAGCACTGAAAACACAAACACACACACACACACACACACACACACACACACACACACACACACACACACACACATGTCTCCTTTTACTTTTTCAAAAGTCTTTAAATTTCTAGGGAACTATGGTCTTAACCTAATCTTGTTTATAGACATGCTAAGTCTCTAGTGGTATTTTCAGGAAGTTTATACAATTTCTGATTTCTGTGATAAGAGTGGGACTATCAAGCTCCAAGAGGCAAAAAGAAAATCAATTTTAATTGGTAAGATTTTCCAGAGGCACATTAAGCTAAGGAATTGGTACTTAATACCATTTTAAAAATTGTCAGGAAGAGAGGAATGAAATTTTCCCAATGAGGTATTCATTTAACTATTAAAAGCATTGGAAGTCACAATTCTCCGAGCAAGCAACTTCATTTACTCTATTGCCTCAGGTTCTAGAAATACAGAGGCACTTGCCACTTCCTCGAGAGGCTCCAAGGAGTTGCCTTTATACATAGGAATACAAAGTGATGCTAGAAGACTACAAGCACTGCATAAAAGTTATCATTTAATATTTCTTTCCTTGGCAATACCAAAATAACTGTAGTATTCTAATAGCTGAACTATTTAGATAAAGAGGGAAAGGTGGAAGAGCAATAGAAGCAGGACAAGAAGAGCTTTTTTTTTTTTTTTTTTTTTTTTTTTTTTTTTTTTTTTTTTTTTTTTTGGTTTTTCAAGACAGGGTTTCTCTGTATAGCTCTGGCTGTCCTGGAACTCTCAACTTTGTAGAGCAGGCTGGCCTCGAACTCAGAAATCCGCCTGCCTCTGCCTCCCAAGTGCTGGGATTAAAGGCGTGCACCACCACTGCCTGGCACTTTGTGTCCTTTTATCCAGTAGAAAATTTGTTCTAAAATTAAAAGTGCCACTTTTTATTGAATGAAAAGAAATAAAGGAAGAGGCAAGCACTTGTGTGATATTCAGCAAAGAATGGGTTGGGAACTAGGTATAAATGTATAAAACTATATGAGTTGGTACATTTTACATATTTGTTAGTGAATAAAACCATTAAAAAAATTAAGGCTTTAGCTATTAGAAATCAGTCAGATTTGGATCCAACTCATGGCTCTATCAGTAACTAGCTATAAAATCACAACCAAGTTTTTTAATCTTTCAGTTTCCTAACCCATAGGATGAGAAAGTATCTATGCATATATCCTGTCATTAAGACTACACATAAAAAGACTTGTCAAAGCAAACACAGGCATAATGACTGACACAGGAAGGACTCGAATACTGGCTCTTAATATGATTATTAATTTAATAGAATGTACTGCACTATCAGACAAGAGCAGGAAAATTCCTCATTCTTTGATGGAAACTGATGTTAGGGTTGAGAGACTCTTTCATTTGAACGCAAACATCCAGAGGTTTAATCTCAAGAAATGAAACTATGTAACTAACTACCACAAAGCTAGTAAGAACTATTTTAGTTATGTAAACTAGACAGTGTCTCAAATTTCCTTTCTGTTTTGGTTTTACTTTAGACAGACTCTTGCTACACTGCCCAGGCTGGCCTTAAATTCCTGATCCTTCTTGCTTGGCCTCCCAAGTACTAGGATTTACGTATGTACTACTATGCCCAATTTCAGGTTTACTATTTTAAGTTATTAGCTAGAGATAGGAGGTGATGAGTAAAAAGGCAACATCAGTAGCAAGAAAGAAATTAAAACAACACAAGAAAGTAACAAAAATTTGCATCTTCTTGTCAATTCAATTTATTACTATTTTTATCCTGTCTGGAGTAAAGGAAAAAGAATGTTCATAGGAAGAGGAATTCACAGAAATCTAAAGAAAAGTACAAAACCACTTCTTGCTAAGGGGGGATTATTCATGATGTCCCAAAATAAAAATTAACTTTGTACTTTAGCAGTGGTGGCCCATGCCTTTAAAATTCAGCATTCAGGAAGCAGAGACAGGCAAATCTGAGTTAGAGGCCAGCTTGATTTACAGAGCAAGTTCCAGGATGGCCAGAGCTACACAAAGGAACTCTGTCTTGAGCCTCCCTTCATCGCCCCAAAAAGAATATTAACTTTGTGTTGAAAGAGTCAGAGAGAATGAGCGGGACATCTGTCTTCGAGTCTGAACGTTTGTGGTATTGACCAGCCCAGAGTGAATTTAAAATGGGTGATGTTGAAAAAGGCAAGAAGATTTTTGTTCAGAAGTGTGCCCAGTGCCACACTGTGGAAAAGGGAGGCAAGCATAAGACTGGACCAAATCTCCATGGTCTGTTTGGGTGGAAAACAGGTCAGGCTGCTGGATTCTCTTACACAGATGCCAACAACAACAAAGGCATCACCTGGGAAGAGGGTACCCTGATGGAATATTTGGAGAATCCCAAAAAGAATATCCCTGGAGCAAAAATGATCTTAGCTGGAATTAAGAAGGGAGAAAGGGCAAATCTAATAGCTTATCTTAAAAAGGCTACTAATGAGTAATTCTGCTGCCTTATTTATTACAAAGCAAATGTCTCATGGCTTTTAATGTATACCATAATTTAATTCATACACCAAATTCAGATCATGAATGGCTAACAATGTTTTTGTTGGACAGTCCTGATTTAAGTAAAACTGACTTGTAAAAAAAAAGAAAGAAAGAAGGAAAGAAAGAGAGAGAGAGAAAAATTCAACAGTTTATAAAAAGAAATGATTGTGCACTTAAAACATGTATGGTAAATATACCTGCTTCTTTTAAACTGCTGCATTTCTGATATATAGATGTCCGCAGGGTGGGTGCCCTTACATTATACAATCTGATCTTCTCAATCCTAGAATCAAAGACCCGAAGCAGAGGGTCTTTCTCTTCCCATTGAGACATGATCTTATTATCAATAAAGGTGGCAAACATCTGAGTCTCAATGAAGCGTGAAAGAAATGGCAGGTAAGGCTCAGGCTGGTCAGAGAGGAAAGAAGCCTGTAATGAGATAATTAGCAAATTATTACCTTTATCTTAATATTATAAACGATGAAACAGAAGTTTGTTGTTAAGGTCATTACTTTTCAAACTTATTACACATAAAACTGACACTTGGCATTTAAAAAGCCTTGCAAATCTGTTTTTCTTTTTCTAAATTTATAGACTTTAGGTCAGTTAGGACTTTGGTATTGATCTTACTTTTCAAGATGCATTTATATTAGTAACCTGATGACCATTATGAAGAATAGAGGACATTAGTGAACGATGGTGGATATGTTGCTATACAATGGATTGTCAACCACCCACTTCACTTACCATTACATTTTGATTCTTCTTCCCTGTGAGTAATCTATTCTGTTCTCTGATCTTAGCTTAGGAATTGAACCTCTACCAAAAGGCTGCTAGATGTGTAACTGAGATACATATGTATATATCACAATTATTTGCATGTTTATGCAAGAACCTAAAAGTGACAATGTAGAATTTGCGCCAAACTTCATTTGGTCAAGCAGATGTTTTTCTAGGCTAATTCTTCTTGTTAACGCAAGATCGAACTCCTTCCACACCTGTTTTGACACAATTATCTGAGACTTAAAGAGAGAACATTGCCTAAAAAAAAAAAAAAAAAAAAAAAAAATCATAGAAGTGGACCTTCAAAAATATACAGGTTGTTCTTTTCTCCTACTAGCCTGTCTGATGTAATGTAATTTATAACTGGATTTTAATCTGAAGTAACATTTTTTTTTTGTGCTCTTCAGGTTCATGTGTGATGTATGTAGGAAGGAATTCTAATTTTGGTTAAGATTATCTCAAACTTGTAGGTGAATTCCTCTTTTAGTTACTGTGTTGGTTTGCTTTTCATTCTTTCACTCTTCAGAGTGGACGCTGTGTATCAGAGCCAAAAGAGAGATGGGGCAGTTCTTACACAGATGGGGGCAGACTGGACACAAATGGGGGGCAGTTCCGACACAGATGTGGGGCAGATCGGACACAGATGGGGGGCAGTTCCAACATAAGATGCTTTGCTTAGTACTCACCAGCTACTTCCTGGCATATTTAATTTTTCCATTTCAATACTTTAGGAGACTTTTAATAAAACCTTCTTTATAGAATCCACCGTTCAATTTAGGTGCTTCCACTGTTTAAATGCACTTATGTAAGTCCAAATACCCAGACAGACTCATAGTAATCTCTCGAAATCAGTTCACTTTGTTAAGTGCTATTTTACAGATGGACATAAAATTTACTTTTTATAGGACAGATATAGCCTCCCCCTCATCTGGTCTTTGATTTCCAGATTCTTGTGTTTTGTAAAATTTAAAATCACCTAGAAGTGGGCTTGCAAGCCTACTATGCCTTGTATGTTTCCTTTGTGAAAAGTAAGATGAATAGCCTTCTGGAACCCAGCATGTACTTTTCATTTTCTTTGGGGTTATACAGAAAGAATTCCACTTCTGGTATGAAACTATATAAAGAGTAAAAAAACACTAGGTACTAGGATATGAACTTAAATCAGAATTTGAACTGCTCCAAAGATAGATCATGAATGTATAAGTTTAGTTCTTAAGGTGGAGAAAAAGTATAATAAAATTAAGCAAAAATGAGGACAGGTTGCAGAGCAGAAATATATTTGAAAAATGGTTTCTTAACCATTTAATCAAGCATTAAGTACACCAGTAAATCCTGATGTACATAGTATATTATACTCCATAAAAAAAAAAAAAAGATCTGGTGAAATCAGAAAATAATCTTTGATACTACACAAACATTTAGTAAAAAGCTATTTGTTAGATGTTCCAAAATTAAACGTTTAGCATCTTGGAGTGTAATGTCTCCTTTGGGAGTTCTTATATGGCATGTTCTAACAGCAGAGTTATGTTTGTTTAGTAACAGAGGCAGAGGACTGAACTGTATCCCCATGGAAGACTTCCTGTGCATCTCTAGTGCTCATGTCTGTTGGAGAAACCTGGGGCACACAAACAACACTGGACAGAATGCAGCAAACTTTGAAAGATGCTTCCGCAGGACAGTAAAAGCTGCTACATTTTCTAATCTCCTTTTCTAACTCTGGAACATAATCCTAGAGTAACAGTCACAAAACTCAATTTATTCTCTTTTAAGATACTAAAGATATAAAAATTAGGCTTATAAAACTGAACTTTACCTTTACATGAACAAACTGTGACCTATATCACTGGGTGAAAACTAAACTATCGCCGGGCAGTGGTGGCGCACACCTTTAATCCCAGCACTTGGGAGGCAGAGGCAGGCAGATTTCTGAGTTCGAGGCTAGCCTGGTCTACACAGTGAGTTCCAGGACAGCCAGGGCTATACAGAGAAACCCTGTCTCGAAAAAGCAAAAAAAAAAACAAAAAAACAATCAGTGAGAATTCCTTAGGAAAGGAACAGGCTTAATTTTTTTTTTTATACTTAGTCATAAAACAAGAGTAAATAAGACTTGTGAAAATCAAGTTCCTATAATTTAAGCCTTGTTCAAGTACAGAAAATTAAGATGTAGCAATCTAATACACAATTTAAAAGCCAGTTTTATGAGCGGTCAATTTGCTTTTTTGTTTTTGAGACAAGTCTCAGGTTTCCCAGGCTGGTCTCAAACTTACTACATAGCAGAGGATGGCCTTGCCCTCCTCTGCTTCTATCTCCCAAGAATGTGTTCTCTTGTGAAACTATTTTATCTAGCATAAAGTACTTAATGGAATAGAAAAAAAAAGGAGAAACATTCTCTTGAAGATGGGGGAGGAGGAGTGGGAAGAGGAAATGTCGAAGGCTGGACTGGGAGGGAGATAACGACTGGACTGTAAAAAAAAAAACAATTAAAGATAATTAAAGAGGAAGAAAGAAAATAGAAAGAAAATGTTATTAAAAAACTTTAAAAGATTAGTAAGTTAGGCCATTAATAATCATAAAGAGTAAAACTACAGTTCTTTTTACTTTGTCAAAGTTCTGCATCTGTTCCCGGTTAGTCAGCCAGGACTCCATGTCCTGGGCAGTCTGAATCACAAATGCTTCATAATCTGCAAACATCTGTGTAAAGCGGTTGGCAAAGACCTCTCGCAGCTGTACATTGAGCTGGTAGTCCCTCAAGTCTGCCTCTTCACACTGCAATTTTAAATCCTTTTCTTTTTCACTCAGAGAAGCTGGGAGGTCAATTTTTTCCATGGTCACTCCAGTCCTCTTGGCGAGAGCCTGGAGGCGAGCTATGGTCTCACTGCCCTTCAGTAGCTCATACACGCTGACACTGTTGGTGGGCACATTTCCATTCTTTTTGTCATTAGCCAAATCTTTCAGAACCATGTTCTTCAGTTTGGTGGCACTCTCACTACAATGTAGGCTGCCCTCAGGAGGAATCCCAAATTGGAGAAGAACTTCAGACAACTCTTGGATAAAATCCACTTTATTGGGGAACTGTGGAAACTCTTCAGGCAACTCAATAAAATGGTTATCAATATCCACGAAGCACAAATTAGCCTGAAATGGAAAAAGAGAAAAACAGAAAGGGTTTTTGAACTTTTACAAGGCTGACTGATTAAAAAACTCCAGTGATTTCAAGGGCTCCAATGTTGCAGAGCCAAATTATCTTGTGCTATTTTTTTGCCTCCTGAGTAGCATTACTGTGTTTGGCCTAACATCTTTATAAGTACCTGTGAGTTGCTTTAGCTTCTACCAACTAAAGACTAGGAATGTCATCAAATAATATTTGAGGCCTATATCAGAGACTTCCCTGCTTTGCTGTAACAGGCTTACCTCTCCAGCATCAGTAAAAACAAAAATTTAAGTCAGGCATGGTAAACACACATCTTAATCCCAGCACTCCAGAGACAGTGGAAGATGGGTCTCTGAGTTCAAAGCCAGCTTGATCTACATAGTGAGTTTCAGGACACCCAGGGTTACATAGTGAGACCATGAAGCATAAAAAAAAAAAAAAAAAAAAAAAAAAAAAAAAAAAAAAAAAAAAGTTTTTAAATGTTAAAGAAAATAATTAAAATATCATGTGGAAGGAGATAGTAGCAGCACAATCCCAGCACTTGGGAGGTAGAGGCAGGTAAACCTCTGAGATTGAGGCCAACCTCGTTTACAGAACAAGTTTTAGGACAGCCAAGGCCACACAGAGAAACCCTGTCTTGAAAAACAAACAAACAACCAAACAAAACCACTACGCTGAACAAAAAACAACCAAACAACCAAAAAAGATCTAAAATATAGGGGATGAAGAGATGGCTCAGCAGTGTAGAGTACTGTTCTTTCAGTACCTAGATTCAGTTCCCAGCACCCACATGGCAGCTCACAATTGTCTGTAACTCCAGCCCCAGGAGATCCAATGCCTTCTTACTTTCATAGGCACTAGGCATATACATGCTTAGTATATACACATGGTGAGCCTATATTCATGGAATACTTATATATTCAGGCAAACAACACACAGTGCATATACATGCATGTAGGCAAAACACTTATACACATTTTAAAAATCTAAAAAAATTTAAAAATATTTGGAGGGAGAAAGGGAAGGTGCAGGTAGCAGGGCTTTTCTGAAACTCACTAAAGGAAAATTATTTCTCCCTGGTAAAGTATGGCTATTTTATAGAAATAATTATCTATTTTTCTTTAATTTACTTGTTATATGATTTCTGGTCACAAGCATACTTTCTGAGTTCTACACTTCAGGCTCAAGGCAGAGACGTGGTATTCTAAATTACTCACAGATAGATACACTCTTGCCCTCACCTTTAAGTTCATCCAACTTGGCCTGAGAATCACTGTGATGGCTAGACTTGGTGTCAATATCTAGAATTAACCTAAAAACCCAAAATGGCTGGGCACACCCATGAAAGCTTTTTGCTAAATTAAATCATTTGAAGTGAGGAGATCCAATTTTAATCTGAGTCTTTGAGGTGGGAAGATACATCTTTAATCTGGACCACACCTCTGGCTGGCTGGTAGCTTATACAAAGGCCATCGAAAAAGGAAGTTTGCTCCCTCTCTCTGCTTGTTTGATCTCTTGCTAGCAAGTCCATTGGCATTAGAGTTTACTTCTTCAGGATTCCAGTGTATACTGAAGACCAGCTGAGAAATCCAGCCTCATAGACTAAGTAAGCAACTACTTTGATCTTCTGTTGGGAGACAGCCATTTTAGAGGATCAAAGCCTGTAAGAAATTCTTCAAAATGATAGGAACAGCTGGGCAGTGATGGCGCACGCCTTTAATCCCAGCACTTGGGAGACAGAGGCAGGTGGATTTCTGAGTTCAAGGCCAGCCTGGTCCACAGAGTGAGTTCCAGGACAACCAAGGCTACACAGAGAAACCCTGTCTCGAAAAAAACCAAAAAAAACCAAACCAAACCAAACCAAAACAAACCCCCCCCCCAAA
>NW_022196903.1:143133213-143140406 GCF_008632895.1 Mastomys coucha
AAAAAAAAAAGAAAAGAAAAGAAAAGAAAAGAAAAGAAAAACACACAGCATTTGTCTTTGTGGGCAGGCTTTTTTTTCATTTAACATGATCTCTAGTTCATTTTCTATGAAATGAAATAACTTCCTTTTGTGTCTGAATAAAATTCCATTGTGTATGCAAGCCACATTTTTCTTATTATTCTATCTGTGGATACTGATTCCCTATCTTGGCTATTATGAATAGTGCATCAATAAACATGTGCAGGGATCTCTGTGGTATTTTCTAAGTTTATTTATACCTTCAATTTGCCAGAAGTAAACTCAAATCTCAAGTTAAATTCAATAAAAAAATTGCAGGATTTTTCCTTGTTCAAAAACAGGTAATCAACAATCATTCCTAGAATCTGATGTAATATTTAAGTCTAGACCTTTAATAGAAGCCCAACAAGTTAGGTGGTTTTTCTGGAACCTGCTCTAATGTGTATCTCTACACACCTGTGACTCTGGCAGGTTTTGTGGATGTTTCCTTTTCCTTATTTCCAACATCAGTAGTTTTCTCTAAATAAAGGGCTGAAACATCACATCTTGCTACATAGTGCTACTACAATTTCCATGTGTTTCTGTCTTTAGCCTCTAGAAAGCAGAATACACTGAAAGCATAGCAGGGAGAAGGTAGGGCATCGAAATTCAAATAGCTCTTTAATATTTTTTAAAATTTATTCATTTATTAACTTTTTTGAGACAAGGTCTCTCTAGGTTTTCCTGCATGGTCTTGAACTCACAAGATCTGCCTACCTCAGCCTCCCAAGTGTTAGGATGAACGGCCTGTGCTACCTGACCACTCTCAGTTGATCTCCACTGTTAATCAGAAACCTCTCAGCACTTTCCTTTCAAACTTCTTCTGTATTGATACTTCCCCGCTATCTTTATGTTTTCAACCCTCTCCTTTCTAATGAAAAGAGAGAAGGCACTTGATATCTTGCTCATGAAATCCCTGCTGTTCTGCAAATGTGTTGGTAGATGAGAACCTGGCACCTCTGTTACTGCCTGTCTTCAAATTCACATACAAGGCTCCCTTAGCCTCTTACGCTTGCTCAGAAAGGCCCCAAAGGGCCTTACTATTAACAAAGCAGAAACGAATACAAGCCCCTAATAATCTATTGAAGAAAATCCAAAGGTCTTCTTTAAAAAAAAAAAAAAAAGGCTGGAGAGATGGTTCAGCAGTTAAGAGAACTGACTGCTCTTTCAAAAGTCCTGAGTTCAATTCCCAGAAACCACATGGTGGCTTACAGTCATCTGTAGTGGGATCTGATGCCCTCTTCTGCTGTGTCTAAAGACAGCTACAGTGTATTCATATATATTAAGTAAATAAATAAATCTTTAAATAAAACCCCAAGAACTTCACATAAAAGGAATTCTGGTAAATTGCCTTCTCTTTTTTGAAGCTATTATAGTTTTAAAAAAATTCTTCCACAAGAACCCATGAAGTACTGGACACATGATAAAACAAATATGATTATATCTGTTTCTATACTTCTGTATTTCTGATATTTCTAATTTCTATATTTCTGAGTAACAGTGCTTAAAAACTTTCATGATATTACCTCTAATTAAAAGCAATGCTCTTCCAGAGATCCTGAGTTCAATTCCCAGCAACCACATGATGGCTCACAACCATCTTTAATAAGATCTTTCACCCTCTTGTGTGCATGCATGTATGTAGGCAGAACACTGTGTACATAGTAAATAAATCTTTAAAACAAGCACAATGCATATGCCAGGTCTGGTGTCAGACACCTTTAGTCCTAACACTCAAGGCAAGCAGATCTCTTGTGATCAACCTGGTCTATGTATGGAGTTCAGGCCAGCCAAAGTTACTAAGTGAGACCATGTTTCTAAAGCAAAAATGAAATAAAATACATATTTCCTCAGAATCTCAAAGCAAGATGCACTAAAAAAAAGTGCTTCTCTTAACTTTTTTTTATAGGTTCATTTATTTTCTATTATATGATACACTGCAGCTGTCTTTAGACATACAGTGGAAGAGTACATCGGATCCCATTACAGATGGTTATGAGCTACCATGTGGTTACTGGGAATTGAACACAAGACCTCTGGAAGAGCAGTCAGTGCTCTTAACCACTGAGCTACCTCTCAACTTTTTTCTTTTTCTTTTTAAAATATATTTGCACAGCTATATCCACAGGAAATAGCTAGAGACATGAAGCCAGCACAGCTGCCTGGCACAGTTCCAGCAAAGCTGAGCTGCACGTTGCAGTTGCTGTCCTTCATTTTCTAACTTTTGGGTTTGGTCTCTGCATGCTATATTCCTGGGGACTTTCTGCATTATGATTCACTTTATGTCTTTTCCTAAGGAAAATTATATCTGAGTCTTTTTAGTAAAATCCTAAAATTAACTTTATCTGGCCACTATTTGGAAATCTTCTCTATGCCCTGGAGATCACTAAGCATAGATAAGCACATAGCTAGATGAGGCCACTGCTGAGGGAATCTTCTTGAGGTATCTGCCCCTGAGCAAACTCAACAGTATAATTGGTGCAGGTAAACAGAGAGAACTGATAAACTCTGACTGGCCAGGAGAATAGGTTACAGATTCAAGGTCTTGTTTTATTATAGCTTAGAGCTCTCTGAAAATGTAGTTTAAAGATGGGGGGGGGGTCATACAGGGTATTCTCCTGAGAAAATAAAACTCAGTAAATAAGATGGATCGACTAAAATAAACTTTTCCTACTTTATAGTATAGATGATGAAACATATAGTAAAAGAAGTTAGGTATTAGTATTTGCTATTCATAAAAGACCAGTTCAGATATTTTCTGTTTGTCTAGAGTGTTTTCAGGATGTCACATGATAAGTGTGTCTGCTTTGAAGGAGACCGTCTTTAGACTCTTTAAATTGGAGTTAGAAGGCTCATAATGAAAATAAAATCTGTTCTGTTTGCATTTTTTAATTGGGACTGAACTTGTAACCCTGAACATAGAATAAAAAAATCAGGGGGCTGGTGAGATGGCTCAGTGGTTAAGAGCACTGACTGCCCTTCCAAAGGTCCTGAGTTCAAATCCCAGCAACCACATGGTGGCTCACAACCATCCGTAATGAGATCTGATGCCCTCTTCTGGGGTGTCTGAACACAGCTACAGTGTACTTACATATAATAAATCATCAGTCTGTCTTTGTTCTGTGAATCCTGTAAAAATAAAGAAGCACCTGATTGCTAGTCAGTCAGAGCTTTGAGATTCCCCAGACTACCGACACCTGACTTCCTCACACCCCTCGACTCCTTACCTCCTCTGCAGGACTCCCTATCAAAGCACAGGTGCCCCCAGCAATATATTTTATTTTTATTTCATGTTCACTGGTGTTTTGCCTGTATATGTGTCTGTGTGAGGATGTCAGAAGCCCTGGAACTGGAATTATAGACAGCGGTGAGTTGTCATGTGCATGCAGGAAATTGAACCCGGGTCCCCTGTAGAGTCATTTCTCCAGCCACCATTTTTTTTTTCCTAATACAGTAAAGATGAGCAAGAATGGTTGGTTGAAGGTAAGGGTCCAGACTCTGTAATCAATGCCTAGAGCTGTGTTCTCCTATCCTCACCTCCCATGCTACTCCTTAAAAGAAAATACAACAAAATGGCTACTAACATCTATCATTTTGGAATCATGAGAAAAGGGAGTAGGTGGTTAATTATAAGTCTAGGCAGTTACATTAGACACCCAACAACTAAAATCATACCTTCCTAAAATAATCATTTTGTAAGCCTGCCATTTTCATAACTATTTTTAGAAACTTTCTTGCCAGATTTAGTCATTATTTTATTTCAGAGTTTTCAGGGGATAGGGGAGGAAAACATCACTGGAGTGCACATTTAAGTCTTGTTGTAGAAGACTCTCTCTCTCTCTCTCTCTCTCTCTCTCTGTATATATATATATATATATATATAATATATATATATATATATATACACACACATACACATATACATACACACACATATGAATGATTTGGAATTCTTTGTGAATTTGCATGTCATCCTTGCACAGGGGCCATGCTAATTTTCTTTGTATCATTCCAATTTTAGTATATGTGCTGCCGAAGTGAGCACATATTTTTGTTTTTTTGAGAGAGGGTCTCAATATGTATGTAGCTCTGGCTGTCTTGGAACTCTCTATGTAGGCCAGGCTGGATTCAAACTCACTGAAATCCACTTGCCTCTGCTTCCCAAGTGCTAGAATTAAAGGTATGCAACACCATACTCAGGTAAAAAGACTAATTTTTTTTTTTTTTAAAAGACTAATTTTTTTTATGTGCACTTCCTCCTTAAAATTAGGTGAGGCTGTTTATTTCATTTCACCATAAAATGCTTCCAGAGTGTAGAGTCATATTATTAGCTTTTTCTTCTAAACAATGAGGCTCTCAATGTATAGTTTTTACATCAAAACACTGCTTATTTTTATAGTTGATTCATGTTACTTTATATTATCACATTATATGAATAGATGAGTTTGTGTACTGAGCTCAAGGTTGGAAAAAAAAAAAACCCTAGAAAATCATGGACATCATTCCCAGGCTTTTTAGAAAATTTAACTGGCTTATCTTTATTTAGAGTCAGATGATACAAATAGACAAAGAAAGATCTTCCAACTGTGTGTATATTAAGTGGCATTAAAATGTTTCAATAGGTAGACATATAAACTGGGAAGAACTTTTATTAAAAAAAAATCCATATGGTAGTCCATTTCTTTTCCTTTAAAAATACAAAGAATTTAGTTCTTTAAAACAACAAGATACTACATTAATATAATTAAGGAGAAAATAAGAAAATTCAGGGAATAGAGAAAGAAGACAGTTAGGGAGGAGAGAGCAGAAAGCATGCCCCCTTTCCCCTGACAAAGGACAGGACAATATGCACCTGTATCACATGGCCTCAATCAAGTTTTATTTTCCCTTAAATGACAAAGTTAATTTAGCCAAAGTTAACACGGTTGACTGATTACAGGATTAGCTACTCAGTATAATGGCTGTGGCGTAGTGTTATTTTAAATCCACTTCTTAAAATGAGAAACTCTATGAGAAATATGAACAAGTAAGGTAAAGGTGCTGACTGAATGCTAATAATCTAATTACATCATTCGATATTTCATGTTTTAAATAGGCCATGCCACTCTCATCAATATTTTATTTCAAAGCTTTCCATTCCAATTTTGAATAGCATTAACAAAAGTTAAAAATTAAATTTAAAATGCTTTCAGAACTCTTATTTTCTTCCTAAATATTTTAAAACATAATGCATAGAGAATATAGAAACATTAAAGCACCAAAAAGCTAGGGATTAACATTTTTGTTAACTTGGCATTGCCTGTGAGACATTTAGAAGAGACTAATAACTGGCTTCCATCTAAGAAGGGAGTGGTAAAACATTGCGTTTCTATTATCCCCATTCTGCTGAGAGACACTACTTTCCTTTCAGTGGATGTCAAAAGTCAAATTTAACTCAGTAAGAACGATTCCAAAGGAATCGTTAAATATGACTATACTTATTTGTCAACCTGACAACTAAATTAACTAAATCCCCCAGAATGGAGGTGTTCACCTGTGAGGGAAGAGCCACTTATAATCTAGATCTTTGAGGTGGGAAGATACAACTTTAATCCAGATATTGAGGTGGAAAGACTACTTCTAATCTGGGCCACGCCTTCTGCTGGAAGTCTACTCCATAAGGACAGAACAAAGGAAGTTTCTCTTTGCCTGATTGTTCTCACTTGCTAGCAAGGCCATTCCTTCAATGGCATTAGAGCCTACTTCTTCAGGGTTCCAACGTCCTCTGAAGACCAGCTGAGATATCCAGCCTCCAGACTGAGCAACTAGTGGATCCCAGGACTTTTTGTTGCTGGACAGCCATTGCCAGACTAGCTGGGTCACAGCTTATAAATCATACTAAATATATATTCATTCTATAAACTCTGTTCCTTTATAGAACCTTGACTAATACACTGCTTGAAAACAAAATTTATAGCATGAGGCTGGAAAAGAAGTTAAATGCTTTTAGAATAATAAAATGGTAATATCATACTGTTATTGAACCACCTTCAGAAATGTATAGTTGTGAAAATTTGTTATTGTCCTCCTCTGACATGTATTTAATTAGTAGTTGTGTTATAGCAAATATCAGAAGAAACAGTTTGCAGGCTAAGGCTCAAGCCTTAACTCCAAAGCACCTGGGAGATTCAGATGTCACTACTGCACAAAGACAATGCTACTTAATAAAAGAAGCCCTAACCTAAGTCAACAAATAACATGCTTCATCACTAACGACAAGTGTTACCTCTTGAGGAAGTTCTAGTTTAGACCGGTCAGTTCCTTCTTTTGACTGAAGACCCATCAGATAAGGGACAGGGGCATCAAGAAAATGTAGCAGAGAAGCAGGGAGGATGGGTACATAAACATGCTGCCATTGAAAAGGGAACAAGAGTGTGGTAATGCCTTCTGCCACTGTCATCAGGCGCTGATAATCTGTACAGAACAAGAGAAATAAAAGGGAAGAATCCAAGTGAAAACAATTACTGCAGTGAGCCTAAAAATATTAGAAAAAAAATCAGTTAAAATAAGTATTTTTGGACTGGAGAGATGGCTCAGTGGTTTAGATCACTTACTGCCATAGCAGAGGACCTGGGTTTGATGCCCAGCACCCATATGATGGCTCGTGAATGTCAGTAACTCCAATTCCAAAGGATCTGACACTTTCTTCTGACCTCTGAGGTCACCAGACATATGGCACACACATGATACAGCCTGTAGATAACATGCATATGTGTCTGCACTTATATGTACGCATACTCATACACATAGATAAATCTTTTAAAAATTGAGAAATATTTCTTTTTTTTTAATATTTATTATGTATTTATTTATTATAAGTACACTGTAGCTGTCTTCAGACACACCAGAAGAGGGCGTCCGATCTCATTACAGATGGTTCTGAGCTACCATGTGGTTGCTGGGATTTGAACTCATGACCTTTGGAAGAGCAATCAGTGCTCTTACCCACTGAGCCATCTCACCAGCCCGAGAAATATTTCTTCATGATCATAGAGAAAGTAGGTCAGTTCTGGTCCACAATAATTAAAGAGTTAAACTAGCCGGGGCGGTGGTGGTGCACGCCTTTAATCCCAGCACTTGGGAGGCAGAGGCAAGTG
>NW_022196903.1:143140416-143159535 GCF_008632895.1 Mastomys coucha
CTCTTTGCTTTTTGAAATCAGTAGTACATGAGTAATTTGCATTCTCTCCTTCTCCTCCCCACCTCCCTGTCTTTCTGGGGTCTTACTGTATAGACCAGGCTGGCCCAGAACTCACAGAGACCCACCTGCTTCTGCCTCCTGGGAGCTGTGATTAAAGGGGTGAGCTACCACACCCAGCTCTGGTTGTGCTTTCTTTACATGGACTAATGTATTTATCAAAACTAGTGATTGTCCACAATATTTTGCTGCCCTCTTAAGCAGTCTTCAGTAGATGTTTTGTACTTATGCATGTTCACAATCCCTACTTAAGCACCCAGAGAGATGTTTTATAATTAAGTTTGAAAGGTAGATCATAATCTATGACAGTTATGCAGCCTGTAGATAACACTAATATTTTCGGAGCAAGCAATGTGAGTTTTCTAGAGGAGAGAGGGCAGGGGAAGGAGGGAGAAATATAAATAAGTTTACTTTGGTTCCGATCTGGTTTTGCTGCTGAAAAATCAGTTATAAAAATAATCATTTTCAAAATTGTTTTAGACATGAGAATTGAAGATAAGAGATTATGGGCTTGTAAGAATTTCACAAAATTCTGTGTACACAATTACAGGTAAGACTTATAACTCTCTTTTGCAAAAGGTTATGGAAAATGATCAGATGTTATTTATCTCATTTGACCAAGCATAAAAAGGATGTTTTCCACTTAAAATTTTTTTGTGCCATTTCATCATTAAAAAGTTTTTAAAGATTTATTTTTATTATTTTAAAATTATGTGTATATGGAGGGCCAGACTGTGCACATGACTGCACAAGAGGGTGCTGGATCTCCCTGGAGCTGGAATTACAAGTACTTGTGAGCTGCCCTACATGGGTGCTGGGAATTGAATTGGTCCTCTGTAAGAGCAGTATATGTTCTCAACTGATGCTGGAGAAGCAGCCCAGAGGTGCTGGCAGAGGACCCAGACTTGATTCTTAGCACCTACATGGTGGCTTACAACCATTCATAACTCCAGAAGATTCAATGATCCCTTCCTTTTTCAACATAATATTTTTACTGATTATTTAGAATTTTTATATAATGTACCCAATTATATTCCCAGATTTCCCAGGCCTACCCCCACTCTTGTAACCTCCTCTAATCTAAAACAAAAGCAGAAAAAGGAAAAAGAAAAAGAAGAAAAAAAATCCAAGTCCAATTTAAGTTCCTCATATACTTACTAGAGCATGGTCAAACTTACAGTGGTCAGCCCCTTAAAGAAAACTGAGTCTCCCTCACTCCTATTCCCACCAGCAGCCAACTACTGCGAAGAGCTGCACTTCAGCAGTATCCCTATCACAACGGTTTCCTTCGATGACCTCTCCTTACAGCTAAGGGCACCAGACATGAGTATGGTACACAGATACACATGCAGGCAAAACATTCATTCACATAAAATAAATGGGAAATTAAGAAAAATTTAAATTACATTTATTTATGTAATTAATTTATGTAACTGAAGACAACATCACAGAGCTGGTACTGTTCTACTCCTATGTGGGTCCTGGGGACTGAATTCAGGCAAGCACCTTTATCTGCTGGGTTATCTCACTACCCCATTTTTCCATCTCTCCCTACCTGAACTGGATGAATGCTGGCACCACGATTCTACAGACTCCTTTGCAACCCAACCTTTCACCCTGTCTTTATTGAACATAATCATTTTAAAGAGATTACCTTTAATAATCTACAATACTATAGGAATGTAGGTTAGTAGTAAAGCATTTATTAATTTCTCTCCGCCAGGCATTGGTGGTGCACACCTTTAATCCCAGCACATGGGAGGCAGAGGCAGGTGGATTTCTGAGTTTGAGGCCAGCCTGGTCTACAGAGTGAGTTCCAGGACAGCCAGGACTACACAGAGAAACCCTGTCTTCAACCTCCCTCTCCCCCAAAAAAACACATATATATGGGTTGGGGATTTAGCTCAGTGGTAGAGCACTTGCCTAGCAAGCACAAGGCCCTGGGTTCAGTCCTTAGCTCTAAAAAAAAAAATTCTCTCTCCCTGTGTTTGTGTGAATGCATGTTATCTCCTAGATCACACAATGGCAGTGCTTGTTATTCTTCTGTGGTTAAGTCCTACAGAAAAGAATGGCTCAGATGTGAGTACCAGATCAATCTGTAGAAACATCAAGAGCTACCTTGTTCTAAGACATCAGTATCTGATTTTATATTTCTTTCCCCATCATATGCCAGATAATATGAAAGGCTAGCTAGGAGTTTTAAACAAATTATGTGCCAATTATCTATTAAATGCCTTTTGGCTCCAAATCCATTGTTATTACAATTGGTGGGCCTTGCCGGGTGGTGGCACATGCCATTAGTCCCAGCACTTGGGAGGCAGAGGCAGGTGGATTTTGGAGTTCAAGGCCAGCCTGGTCTACAGAGTGAGTACCAGGACAGCCAGGGCTACACAGAGAAACTCTGTCTCGAAAAACCAAAAACCAAACCAAACCAAAACAAAACAAAAAAACAATTGGTGGGCCTCTAACCATTTTGACAATGAATACAGTATTAACCTTTGCCAGCAGAGGGCAATGGAGACACACCACAGGGGGGTAGGTTTTTTGTTTGTTTTGTTTTGTTTTGTTTTTTGGTCCCAGAGTGCAATATGTCTTGCTATTGCTGTATGGGTATTTGAGGACATCTGGTGGCACCATGCCAAGAATGGACAGTCAAAGGATGATACCTCTTATGGTCCTCTAATACACTGTATATTCAGACCTCATACCACAGTGATATTCAACAAATCCTGTGGGTCTGTCCACCAGACACAGAAAACATGGGCCTTGTACTTTGTCTTCTGTTGGATCAGTGACTAAGGATCAGCTCTGGTCTCCAGGCAACATACTAACAAGTAACCTACTGGTCTTCTCCATATTTTATGAATAGAATTTCTTTAATGAGGTATTCACTACAGCTCTGGGTATGGACTCACACTTAAATGTTTGTGCTTCAATGAGTATCCTTCAGAGTTAATTTCTTTACTGCCTATTTTCTAATACAGTATAGTAATAATTCATATTACATTCCTCTGCCTAAATTACTTTATGGTTTCCGTCACCTAGCTGAATCTCAACTGAAAGGTAAAGGGATTTGAACAGTCAAACTAAATTCCTGTCAAGTTGGCTAGTTTATTTGTGGTTGGGGAAATATACAGTCTCCTGGAAAGCACACTTTCTCCAGGTAACAGTGGTTTGTAATGTGGGATATTTTTCTTGCTTTATTTATAAAAACACCATAGGAAGTAAAAATAAATTACACATTTTTCTCTCCTCCCCTGGACTTTAAGAGACAGGACTCATTTTCCTTCCACTTCTATTTCCCACTTGTAAATGCTCTATGGCCAATCTTTCAGTTTTGAATTCTCTACAAGACTGGTTGATATATCATACTTCTTAGTAATGAAATCAATTGGCAGAAAGACCATTTCTTTTAACTGGATCAAGAAATAAGATGCAGGGGCTTGTAATACAGTCATGGCAATGCTTGTCTAGGATGCACAAGGCCTCTCTCTGCATTCAATCACTAACACAAAAAAAAGAAATGAAAAAGAACCGGGCAGTTTAGAAGATCTCTAATACTACCATTAGAGATGTTACACTGATCCCTTTATTTTCTTTTCAGACAGCCTTGGCCTGAATTCACCTCTGGCATGCACATGTATTAACACATATACACATGCAAAAAATGCTAAAAGAAAAACTTCTTTTTCATTCCTTTTTTTTTCTTTTTTTTTTCTTTGTTTTGTTTTTTGAGACAGGGTTTCTCTGTGTAGCCCTGGCTGTCCTGGAACTCCCTCTGTAGACCAGGCTGGCCTCAAACTCAGAAGTCCACCTGCCTCTGCCTCCCAAGTACTGGGATTAAAGGCGTGCGCCACCACAGCCCAGCGGAAACCACTCTTATTCAAACCACTACAAGCATGCATATCCATCCATCCATCCATCCGTTCATCCATCCATTTGTTTGGTTTTTCAAGACAGGGTTTCTCTGTGTAGCCCTGGCTGTCCTGTAACTCATTCATGTTTTGTAGACCAGGCTGTCCCCAAACTGAAGATCCACCTGCCTCTGCTTCTTGAGTGCTGGAATTAAAAGCACATACCACATCCCTGGCCTCCATTTAGCATTTAAAGTAAAACATATTTTTTTTTTGTCCCCACTGATTCAAAGAGATGGAGATGTGATAGCAGTTATTCTTTTTTTCAAGAATTATCTATTTTATGCATGTGAATACACTGTAGCTGTTTTCAGATACACCAGGAGAGGGCATTGGAACCCATTACAGATAGTTGTGAGCCATCATGTGGTTGCTGGGAATTGAACTCAAGACCTCTGGAAGAGTAGCAAGTGCTCTTAATTGCTGAGCCATCTCTCCAGCCCCAACAGCAGTTATTTTAAGACAATGGCTCACTGCAGGGCACATGCAGCTTTTCATGATTTTAGTTTTGTTTGCTTTATTTCTCACCATTATCTTACAAGGCAGCCAAACTCCTGTTGCAGGTCATTCTGTGACTAAGACATCTTCTCAGGGTCATGAACTTCTGTATTATCTTCCTCTTTGCAGAAATGTCCCTCCATGTATGTGGCAAAACTTTTACCTTTAGAAGATCTCTAATACTACCACCAGAGATGTTTACACTGATCCTTTTCTTTATTTTCTTTTGAGACAGCCTTAGCCTTTATTCACTATATAGATCAGGCTGGCCTCAGACTCACAGAGATCTGCGTGCTTCCACCAACCTGCAAATGCTGGAATTAAATGCTCACACCACACAAAATTGACAACTCTATTTCTAATTTCAGAATCTTCAGCATGGGATACAAGATACACTATACTGTAATTGACTGATAAATGTATAGAAAACTTAAATATATTAATATCTAAGGCATGTAAAATGAAATATAATATGCTTGGCTCTGTTACCAATTAAAATATACTGTTAAAATTTTGCCTAGAATATCCACTAGGCTCCAATGGATGGCCCTAATTAAACTTGGCGAGTTACAACAAGACAAAAATACATGTACATGTGTAGCAGCTGCTGTTCTCTTGCTAATCGTGTTATCCCCCACCTAAAGACCTGTTTGCAATGTCCTGCACACAGGCTAAAGGAAGCCTGCCCCCAGCAGGATTTGATTGGCAATAAAGAATTGCCGTATAGCCAATGGCTGGGCAAAGGGAGACCGGGCGGAACCTTTAGAGCTGCGTGGGCTAACACTCAGGAGGAGGAAAGGGAGAATCGCCAAGACTGGGGAGAGACAGATGAACAGATTTAGAGCTGCAGAGGGGAGATCATCCGAAATGTAGGAGTAAAGTGGGAGTGGCCCCCGGAAGGGCTGCCCAGAAGTGTCTTGGGCAGCAAAGACCAATGGGTCACAGAAGGTAACAGGGCAGCAAAGTTAAAAGTAGATTTAAAAGATGTTGAGCCAGGAATACGGGAGGGAAGATTATGCTAGCCGGGCGAAGCTCAAAAGTATACAGACACTGAGCTAGTAAGGCATGTTAAAAATAAGCTAATGTGTGTGTCTTTCATTCACGGATTCAAAAATAGCTCCTAGGTGGGTGCGCGTGTGCGACCCGCTGGATGCCAAAGCAGTGTAGCAAAAACTCACCAGTACAAACATGGGACAGGGACTTTTGGAGAGGAAGGGGTTTGTTGGGGGTGTAAAGGGAGATAAGAGGGTGGAAAAATGAGAGTAACTAGAATGTATTATAGAGCCAATGAGATGAGTTCAGTGGTGTACATGTCTGATGACCTGAGTGTGATTCCCAGGACCTGTGAAGAGAGAGAACCGACTCCTCAAAATTGTCTTCTTACCTCTACACCTATACTGTGCCATATACATTTCCCCCAACAATAAACAAAAAAACCTTGAAATCTTAAAAAGAGTGTATTAGTACAAAATCATCAAAGAAAAAAGTTAACAAAATTAATATGCCTCAGCAGTGGAATACAGTTGCTCAAGGATCTGTCATTCTACTGCTCCCCCTCCTGGGAGACAGGAGGCTAAGATAGGAGAATAGTGGAATCTGAGGAACAGCAGTGCAAAGATCCTGTCTCAAACAAAATAGAAAGACAAGAGCTAACACTTCAAAGCTGTCTTCTGACCTCCACATGCACACCATGGCACACATGTGCCTACACCCACACAATAGAACAAAAACATTCACACACATTCAAACACTTTTCTCTCCCAGCCCCATCTCTTCTCAAAAGTCCTGAACACAACTTGAGCAGGTAAGATGTCCCAGTGGCTAAACATGAGTGACATGCAAATTTAATGACCTGAGTTTTATACTTGGAAAACTAGAAGAAAAAAATAAAAAGCTGAATGTGGTGGCACTCACCTCACCATATTTCTAGCACTGAGACATAGCTCAGTTGGTAGAATACCTGCCTAGCATACATGAAGGCACAGGTTCAATCCTTAACACCATATAAACTAGGCACAGATTCACATCAGTAACCTTAGCACTTTCGAGGTGCAGACAGAAAAATCAGAAATTCAAAATCACACTTGACTACATAGTAAGCTCAAGGCTGGCATCCGCTGGGTAAGATTGTCTTGTAAAGAAAAAAAATTTTTTTTAACAATAGAAATTGAACCTAGGGCCTCACATATGTTATGCAAGTACTTTATCACTGAGGTATAGTTCTAGCTCAGTTACCTGGCTGCTATTCTAGAGGACCTGAGTTCAAGTCCAGCACCCACATGGCAGCTAAATACTGACTATAACTCCAATTCCAGAGGATCTGATGCCCTCTTCTGGTCTCCATGGGCACTGGTGGTTGGTATTCAGACATATATATAGGCAAAAGAGTCATATACATAAACTAAAATAAATCTTTAAAAAAAAAATCAAGATATATTGTATACATGTATGAAATTATAAACAAAGAATAAGTTATAATAAAAAATAAATAATATAAAAAAGATGTTGATGAGTTTAAACAAGGGTCTTACACATAGCATTCTGGAAGGCAGATTAAAGATATTTTAATTAATATAATTTATATAAGTTAATGATTTTAGTTAAAATAATTTAGTTAAAAATAAAAGCACTTGCTAGGCCGTGGTGGCACATGCCTTTAATCCCAGCACTTGGGAGCCAAAGGCAGGTGGATTTCTGAGTTTGAGGCCAGCCTGGTCTACAGAGTGAGTTCCAGGACAGCCAGGGCTATACAGAGAAACCCTGTCTCAAAAAACCAAAAAAAAAAAAAAAGGGTCCAATCAATTTTTTTTTTGTTTATTTGTATGTTTTGTTTTGTTTTGGTCTCAGTTTGGAGAAATTTAAAGTGCTAAAAGTCAAGGCTATCAATAAGAAACATGAATTATGGGGCTGGAGAGACAGTTCAGTGGTTAAGAGCACTGGCTAGTCTACTACAACATCTGGGCTCTATTCCTTGTACCCACAAGGGAGCTTACATATTACTCCAGTTCCAAAGGATCTGACACCCTCTTCTGGCTTCTGTGAGTACTGCACACATGTGGTGCACATACATACATGCAAGAAAAACATACACATAAAATAAAAAATAATAAAAATAAATAACACAAACTACAACCTGTTTGAGCCATAATCAAGATTATGACTAGACAAAGGACTAGTGTCACTTGGCACAACCCCTGATAGGAAGCCTAACTCCTAATTCAAAGGTGCATATAACATGGTCAGGGGTAGAGAAAGAGGTCTCTAGAACAACTTCACAGAGCTGTCTCAAATACTAAGGCACCAAAATCAGTTAACATAGGCTATAACTAGGATGATAGTGTATTTAAATATTAGAGTTACGCTGGGTAGTGGTGGCACATATCTTTAATCCAGAGACAGAGGCAGGTGAATCTTTGAGTCAAGGCTAGCCTGACCTCACAGCTAGTTCCAGGACAGCTAGAGCTACACAGAGAAACCCTGTCTTGAAAAAACAAACTAACTTAGGGTTGATGGAATTATGGTACAAGTCTAAAGTGAATTAGAATATTTAAACAAGGAGCTGGAGAGATGGCTCAGTGGTTAAGAGCACTGACTGCTCTTCCGAAGGTCCTGAGTTCAAATCCCAGCAACCACATGGTGGCTCACAACCATCCATAATGAGATCTGACACCCTCTTTTGGAGTGTCTGAAGACAGCTACAGGGTACTTACATATAGTAAATAAATAAACCTTAAAAAAAAAAAAAAAAAAAGACCTGATCTTGGTAGACTCTCTAGTAGTTATAATAACTTTATTAAAAAAAGAGAATATTTAAACAAGGTTTCCATGTATATTTTATGGGAATGGTTCCTCTGTGTAGTATGTACTATTATAGGACAGAAGTTATGTAAATTCACTTTTCAAGCCATACAAATTAGACATGCTAAATGGGAATGAATGAGTCAGACTTCATAAGCAAACAGGATGACCCAGAAGCTGGAGTGCTGACACAAATCCTCAGTGCAACATCTTTGGAGACTATGTTAAATATCTGTACCTCCTGGTAACTTCTACAGGGCCACTGAACTACAGAATTTCCATTTGAGGAACAAATATGAGCTTGTAATTGGATACTAAGGCAAACAGATACCATGGTTGAAGTACATCAAATAAACTTGAACTCTTAAATACTCAGGTATCTTGTAAGGTCAGAAAAAATCTGCAGGGAAAGTTTCATAATGAAATGGAAATAGTTTATACTTGATCTCATTAGTGCTAGAATGCAAAGAGGTTTATATACTGCAGAGCATTTCTTTTCCTTTAGGACTGGCTAAAACTGTGTGAGAATCTGTCAGGTTCTATTATCACTTGGCCATGACACTTCTCAACAGGCCAAAAAAGAGCTGCTTTGTCTATGGGTGGCAGCTTCAAAGCAAAGGAACATGTCCTACTTAGAAGGTCACTATGACAATGAAGAAGCTAAAAACAAATCAGCTCAGCTGCCTGACAAGAATCACACAGTGTTTCTCCAGTAGTGATAAAAGAGCAGGTGCAATGGTAAGCATTCTTACATCTGAATCTCTACTAACTCATGACTTGGTCATACTGTCAGATAGACTGGGCAGTGGAAAATTAGACTATTAAAGGCATGCCTGCATAGGATAGTCCCATATATCTACCACAATTGGCTCAAATAAAAGTCTGCTTTACTGAATTAAAAAAATACCACAAAGAGAGCTAGACACGGTGACATATGCATGTAGTCCCAGCCCTTGGGAGGTAAAGAAACAAGAATTAGAGGAGTTCAAAGTTGTTCTCAGATACATAGTGAACGCAAGGCTAGCCACAACTACACGAGACCCTATCTCAAAAGAAGAAAATTTTAACAATACTAATATTATGTTTATTATAAAATAAGTCTAATAGTAGATGTACTTACTGGTAGAGTACTTGCCTAGCATGTTTAAGGCAACCCCCAACCCCTGCAAAAATCTAATAATAAAACAGTAGTCAAAACTGGTCAGATCCTACTGCTTTTTGGATCAAGGTCATGGAAATATAGTTGCTACAACCAAAGTATTAGGTTCATTTTTATAATTGACAAAACATGACCAACATGGCTAGCAACATGTAATAAAAAGACTTCCAACATTTTCAAGAAAACTCCAAGTAGCTTCTACATTCGAACAACTACATTCAGAAGAGTGCTGAAGTATGGCAGAGGAGCCCTGCAGGGCCACACAGGAACAGGAACAAGGGGTGGTGTAGGCAGCAGTAACTGCTTATTTCCTATATGAAGAAACAAAGGAGGTAAGCAAGCAAGGCCCAAAAGTGTTCTGGAGGTTTTAAATATTGAATCCATTTTTAGACGGTGGCATTTAGATTCCTGATCTTTTATATTTCCACTATTCTTTTGAAAAGAAGGCCATACTTCCAGCTTACACTGTCTGGCTTCATGCAACCTTCGAACATTCTTTTGACTTAAGGTACTTAGAAAGAGCCTTGACTTCCTGGGTGCATTCTCTGCTTAAAATGTATAGCTCTGGGGGTGGGGGGTGGGGGGTAAGAGCAAAAAAAAATGTATGGCTCATTTTCATTAAGAAAGACTGTGATATAATTATTTTCTAGATAATAGACTGAATCTGTCTAAATAAATTATGGACTAAATTACAAGTTAGCTTAATGAATACTTTCATCATTGAAATCCATCTATTTACCCCTCAAGAGACTGGGGTTTAGAGGTCTGGTAGGGTGAGAAATCGAGGGGTGGAGACATCCTCATGGAGGTAGTGGGGTGGGGAGGAGGTGGGCCAGGAAGGAGATAAAATCTGGAGTGTAAAATAAAAGATCAAATCAAATCAAATCAAATAAAAATAAATTTAAAAAAGAAATCTATCTACTTAGATTCACTTTGGATTTTTTTCAGTAATTTGGTTCTTAAAGCATCTTTAAACTTTACTGCATATATTTATCAAGTGTAAGAAATTAAGTAGTGAATATCCTTTGAACCCCTTACACAGAATCACAAAGGGCAAAAGGGCCCAGAGTATAAGTCATCTCAGTGGCTCTTTGATTTGGTTCACTTAAATGTCTTTCTCTGAGGGGAGAGACACCATCAATATAAAACTCACCACTGCATTTACACAAAGTTTTTATTTCATACTCTACAAATATTTAGTATGATGCCTTTATCATGTAGCTGAAGAATGAGTAAATAATTTAGTAATTTAAGTATTGAGACAGGTAAAGAAAGACTATGTGTAGATCCAGTACAGTTGCCAACATGGTTAAGTTATCTGGAGAAGAGAGACTGATATAAGCCCAGTTTTTGGAACTACCACATTACTTACTTGTGCTATGATTACTTAGCACACCTGTGCCTCAATTTCCCCCTGGATAAAAGAACATCAAAAACAGTCTAATAATTCCCTACAGGTCTTCTCATTTAACTTTCACAATTAATCATGGATGGGTGGTAAAGACAAACTTAGGGAGATGAGGGGCAACACTCCTGAAAATTCTCTCAATTACAGCAGTTATAGTTAATAAGGGACAGAATAGAAATTTGAAACTAAGGCTTTGTGACTTCTAAAATCCATTTTGGTTAAACATATTTAAAAAGACTATTTTCTTTTTTAAAAAAAATATTTATTTATTTTAATTGTTTTATTTATTTACACTTGAAATATTGCCCCCCTTCCCAGTCCACCCTCCAAGAGTTCTTCACGTCCTCCCCCTCCCCTTTGCCTCTGAGAGGGTGCTTCCCCCCACTCCCCACCTCTCCTACCAACCCACTCCCATCTCAGCCCCTCAGCCCCCTTCCTTGGGGCTAATTAGGAAAAAAGAAATGATTATTTTCTTCTATGTGTATGAGGGTTTTGCTTGTATGTATATCTGTGCTCCATGTGTGTGCCTAGTGACCTTGGAGATCAAAAGAGGATCCCAGATCTCCTGGAACTGGAGTTATGGGCAGTTGTGACCTGCAGTGTGCATGCTGACAACCAAAATCAGGTCTTCTGCAAGAAGAGCAAGAACCACTGATGCATTTCTCCATCCTGTTTAAACATTTATAATCCTAAAATCTGGACTGTGAAGTGGTCAAAATCTGACCCTGAGAGCTGACACCATACACTTCTCCAATCCTACCATCTCTCCAGGGAGAATAAAAATAAAGCAAGATGGGATTGCCAAGTTTTTCAGTGACAAGCAGGTGGTATACATGCAGGTAATGATGAGCACTAAGAAAATGAGAGCAAAGCAAACTAAAGAACTTAGGTAAGCCATTAGAGAACTCCCCCATAACAAAAAACAACATTGGAACACATTATCAAAAATCATTCTGTAGGATAAACTGAGAAACATCATGAAGGGCTGTCAACACACACACAAGATGGGGAAGTATAAATATAGCCTGCTTGGCTCAGTTTCACTTATAATTTAAAATAGAAAAATAAAAAAGAAAAGTGAGAAAAAAAAAAAGCTGACAGCAGCAGTAGAGACTGCCAGCCTAAATACAAACTAGTAAAACACTAATCCAAATGCCATAGTATTTTCCAAGTTTCAATAATGCACATGGCCTACAATTCAGTACCTATTATGACACAACATGTCTATTTCTACCCTTGATCTTAGCAATGATAACATGTCTATTTCTTAAGTAAACTCATATACAGATGGAAATAGGTACCATAGACTAGGCTCATTATCAAAAACATTAGTGAAACAAGATTTAACTTGTTCGTATCTTAAATAAATTAGTGTTGGGAATAGAAGATACAATAAAGATAGTGCCTTCTGGGATTGGAGGATAAAAACACAACTACCCTCTATATTAGTGGATCTCTTGCTAGGTCTGGGGCAGTCCTATCTGTTCTCTACCTGCACATCTCCTCTTTCTACTCACGACATGCTCCTACAAGCAGAGGTCCAAAGTTGTCTGTCTTTAGTTCCAGAGTAAACATTTCATTTATTCCTTTCAAATGCCACTTGAATTTTCATGTGACCCTTTATCAATTTGTAAAGAACAGAAAGTCCATTAGTCACTTAGAGTAAAAAGTCTCAATGTATCCAATAATGATTATATGTACTGGAAAAGGGTTGTTTTCATTAAAAAATAAATATACTCAAACTGGTCAACATAACATGTTTGATCCCTTGCTGTTTATCTCTGCAGCTGGTGACACTTCAGAGAAACAAACTACAACTTTCCATCTCATCCAAGCCTACCCTTTTTATGCAAACCAGAAGAGACTTCCTATCAGTATTTGACTCTCTACTGAAACAAAGTAGTTCAGGGCAAAAGTACTTGTTTTCAGAAAAGAAAGTGCAAAGAACACCTACCTTGTGAGTAGAGAAGGATCTGCATCTCTAAAAGAACACAGGTGAACACTTGCACTAGGTTCTCTAATCCCAGGAGCTCACAGGCTTCACGAAGAGGGTAGTCAGAAAGAGGGAGTTCATTGGGCCCAGGCCTCTGGCAGATGACAGGTTCATAAACACCATAAAATTTCAGTGACCTCCCAGGAGGAGGAAGGGGCACCTCGTAGAGAATATTGTGGATGTAGCTCTCAAGCGGCAAGGGTGGTGGCTGCTGTGAGGTAACTGCCTTGTAAAGTTGGAGGAGGAATTTCTTGCAGGCTTGCATGAAAGGCAGAGGTGTGATCAAGCAGATACTTTTTGAAACATACAAAGTGTCTCTGTTGATGTCATAAGAGTTGTATCGCTGGAGTTTCAAAAGAGAGGTTGCATCTCCCTCATCAATACTACTTGCCAGTGAGTCCATACTGCAAGAAGATGAAGCATACACACTGCTGTACTGCTCAGCGTTATGCATCTGGTACAGTGTCTGCATGGCTGTACAGATTTGCTTACTTGTAACTTCTTCATAAAAAGTGAGAACAAAACCATAGGTGCGAGAACCATCTTCCCTGGTAATTATAAATGAGTGGAACTGAGGCTCTTTATTGTCAGCTTGTGTTCTGAAAGACAGCCCTTTGGGCATGCACAGCTGTGGAGAAATGGGGAGGGGAAGCATCAGAACGCAGTACATGCATAACTAAGGAAGGGGTGAAGGGGGGAAGGATTTTCTTTTTAGGAGGATTCAAAGGACAAGTTTTACCAAGACTTAACTTTAACGATAGTATTTTTTTTTTAAAGTTATGTATTTTATTTGTAAAAATACACTAGCTGTCTTCAGACACACCAGAAGAGGGCATCAGATCCTGTTACAGATGGTTGTGAGCCGCCATGTGGTTGCTGGGAATTGAACTCAGGACCTCTGCAAGAGCAGTCAGTGCTCTTACCCACTGAGCCATCTCTCCAGCCCAATAACAGTCTTAAATTAGAAATATAATGTAAGCACTTCACTTTCTTGTAGATAAACATTCTCAAAAGAAATAGATGTGGGGCCAATTTGGCTCAGCAGGTTAAGGTGCTTGCCTCCAACTTTAAGTCTCACAACCTTCGTTAAGTCCTGGGACCCACATAGTAAAAAGAGAACTGACTCCTACAAGCTGTGCTCTCACTTCCATACCCATGCACACACACAAACAACAAATGTAATAAAAATTTAAAAATAGATGTATCACATAAATGGAAAAACTGTTCACGGCATGGGTATTATACAAAAGGTTTTATATAGAAGACAAGAGCCAGAGAGATAACTCAGTAGGTAAATTTGGTTGCTGTCAAACCTGAGTTCTATCACCAGAACCCACATGATGTAGGGAGGAAACTCTACTGCAGGCTGTTTTCTGATTTCCAAACACAGTGATATGCGCATGAAAGACAGACGCACACACTCAAAACTCCATACTAAACACATGTAAAGTATTTTTTAAAAGAATGAGATCTTTAATTTGGACTTAGTAACCCAGTTTAAAAAAAAAAAAAAGCCCTAACCTTGAAAAAGCATGAAGACAGTATGCTAAGATATTTTACAGATATTTCTTTGAGACAGTAGATATCACTGGCTGGTATGAACTCTCTATGTAGAACAGGAGGGCCTGGAACTCAGATCTAACTACCTCTGCCTCCAGAGTACTGGGATTAATGATGTGTGCCACCAGCAGAGCAGTCCCTGCGGGTGTGGGTGCACCAGCCTGAGGAAAGATTCTAGGAGAGCTCACCTCACCACTTGTCTGCCTTGAGATGGCATGGGTATGGAGGCAATGCCCTCCCCTCACCACCTGCAGCAGTTGGGAGAGCCGTCCCTGTCCTCACCAACTGCAGGCCAAGCAGACCAATGCTGGAGAGCTAGCTTGGGGGTGCAGATAAGGGAGAGCTGGCACACTGACTAGCTCAGCTACTATCCAGCCCCAGATCTAGGGCTCTGAGTTAGCCCACCCCAAAATCTATATTATCTGTGAACAGTTGGGATGCATGGAAGGGCCAGTCCTGCTGATCCAAAGCTGAAGTATCTCTGTGATGTAACAACAGGATACCCAGGAGTAGTCCCAGTGAGGATCCAGTATTAATGGTGTCACAGAAGCCAGAGATCTTTAACTAGTCCAATGACTTGTTGCAATGAACATTTGCAAGTGAAGATGTGTAGACAGAGGAATATACTGTGGGCCACTTTGTGACATACTACAGCTTCCACAATGAGATGTTTTCTAGACATTTTTGTTTTTGTTATTTGGGGAATGGGAGCTGCAAGGATGAAGGGTAGATATGAGGAAGATGAGTTGGACTTGGGTGCATAATGTGAAACTCACAAAAATTAATAAAAAGTGTATGCCACCATGCCAACCTTAAGTACTCTTTTTATAGTAATTATGACAGTGTTTCAGGGAAAACAGGGGAAGGTTCTTTTGATTGGTAAAGAAGAAGTTAACAAAAATAAAACAACAGTTATCCTATGCAGAACAGAAAGATGGAAAATTAAGAAGACATGAAAAGAGAAAAAGTTCTCACATTCCAGAGTCTGGTTGGAGTTTCTGTCCTGTGAAAATCAAGAATTCTAGCATATGCGGTTAGAGAGATGGCTCAGCGTTTAGAAGCAATGGGTTGCTCTTCTAGAGTACTATTACCCACATGATAGCTCACAACCATCACTGGTTCCAGGTGATTCACTGGTACCAGGTATGAATGTGGTGCACAGACATAAATGCAGGCAAAACACCCATATAAAATAAAATAATTTTAAAAATTATCTTTCTCTGCAGCACTTGTGATCTAGGGTGCTTTTGCTTTGTCAAGCTGCATTGCTACTCAATCCTATCACTTTATGATCTCATTCTTTTTTTTTTGTTTGTTTTTTTTTTTTGTTTTTTTGAGACAGGGTTTCTCTGTATAGTTCTGGCTGTCCTAGAACTCACTCTGCTGGTCTTGAACTCAGAAATCCGCCTGCTTCTGTCTCCCAAGTGCTGGGATTAAAGGCGTGCGCCACCACCGCCCGGCTATGATCTTATTTTTAAGTTCCTTGGCAACCCTTTGAGATATTTCAGGACACCAAACAAATGTACATACATTTGGCTTTGTTTATTTTTTGTTTGTTTATTTTTTAAGACAGAATACCACTATGCAGCTCTCACTGTCCTAAGAACTTTCTATGTAGGCCACGCTGGCCTTAAACTTGCATGATCTGCCTGGCTCTGCTTCTGAGTGCTTGAATTAAAGGGGTACACCACCACACCTAGAAATGTGTGTCTATTTTAAAGATACTTAAAATTCTCCCTTGAAAAGTCTATGGGCATTCTTGGGTTTATTTTACTCTTTCCCTGAGCATTTCTATGTTAAAATTTTCTTAATATATACCAAGTTCATACAAGCCAATCATGAAACTTTTCTAAGGACAAAGTCAAGGATTTTAGGTTTGTGTGAGTGAAAAGTTGTATGCTAGGCTGGTGAGATGGCTCAGTGGGTAAGAGCACTGACTGCTCTTCCAAAGGTTCTGAGTTCAAATCCCAACAATCACGTGGTGGCTCACAACCACCTGTAAAGAGATCTGATGCCTCTTCTGGTGCATCTGAAAACAGCTACAGTGTACTTATTTATAATAATAAATAAATCATTGGGGTAAGGCCTACCAGAGCAAGCAGGGTTGACCAGAGCAAGTGGAGGTCCTAAAAGTCAATTCCAACAACCAGATGAAGGCTCACAACAGCTATCATATACATAAATCTTTAAAAAAAAAAAAAGTTGTATGCTGGGCAGTGGTGGCATACACCTTTAATCCAAAGCACTTGGGAGGCAGAGGCAGGTAGATTTCGGAGTTTGAGGCCAGCCTGGTCTACAGAGTGAGTTCCAGCCAGGGCTACACAGAGAAACCCTGTCTCGGAAAACCAAACCAAAACAAACCAAACATCTGACATGGGCTCATTCTGAATTTGGACAGGTTTGGGCTTCTTGTTCTTCTGGCTGCTATATGGAAAGAAATAGCAGGAAAATCAAATGATAAACTATGAGGACAGAGTCACTGGGTGAAGAAGACAACTCTAGTAGACATCAGAACATGCATTACTGACATGACATTTGCTCCCAAGCATATGGGTCTGATGTAGCAACCTGTTCAGCAGATGGTATAATAAGAAAATGTGAGGCACCAGATGTTATGAATCTCAGCCAGTGGTCTCTGTAGAATGAGATCTCATGTAAGTTGAGCTGTAGCAGTATTTCTTGGAATACTTCCAACTCCATGATAGCTATGACGGGTGATAACAATAGTCCAAATGCAACAGCCAAGGTTCAGAGTTTCTATTACAATAAAAGCACCATGAAATGTGCAAAGCTGAAACTCTTATGACAGTCTTTGACCATGTTCATGATAGTACACTTGCTCCAAATTTGGGAAGATCTTTCCACATTCTCCTAACAGCAACCAAACATGTAAGAATTTTCAGATTAAAACTTGTGAGGAGAGCCAGGCAGTGGTGGCACATGCCTTTAATCCCAGCACTTGGGAGGCAGAGGCAGGCGGATTTCTGAGTTCGAGGCCAGCCTGGTCTACTGAGTGAGTTCCAGGACAGCCAGGGCTACATAGAGAAACCCTGTCTCGAAAAACAAAACAAAACAAACAAACAAACAAACAAAAAACTTGTGAGGAGAGAACTTGTTTCTTCTGGTGGTCCAACAAAATTTGAAATTCATACTGTGGTTCAGTTTGATAATCATACTTCTCAGTTCTGGCAGTTAAGTCAGATCTTAACAGAAACAATGCTAGCATCTTCAGGAGATGACAGCTGTGTAAGGTTGTGGAAAGCTAATTACATGGCCAATTAGAAGTGTACTGGTATTCTAGAAGGTGACAGGAGCCCAGCAAATGGGAGTTCTCATTTGAGAAACTCAAATCCTTCACTAAGCTCAAATATTCATCAAAGCTTTAAAACTCATTAAACAGATCTGCTGGCTGAAAGCACAGCTGAGTACAAGCTGGAGTAACTCATATTTTACTGCTTGTTGCATGGATACAGGAATGGGAAGCAAACTCTTTTTCCCCTTCCCCAGCACCATTTATCTCTCCCAAGATACATTAGCAGCCTGCTCACTAATAAAAATACAGCGTATGTAATTTTTTGCACCAGCTGATTGACACTATAAATGGAGAGGCTTTTTGTTGGGGCATCACCAAAACAATTGTTTGTAAATGGTCTTGAATCCTGGGTTAAAAACTAAAAAGATTCTAAGTATTGTCATAAATATTTGGGAGGAGAAAAAAATTTATTTTGCCTTGGCTGAGTGAGTTTATTAGGCATGTAGCAAGCAAAGAGAAGAGATGACAAGTACAGCCGGATAAAAAATATGGAGTGCTTCATGAATCTGCATGTCATCCTTGCACAGGAGCCATGCTAATCTCTGTACTGTTCCAATTTTAGTATATGTGCTGCTGAAAAGAGTACGAAGGAAAATAATTTTATTCCTTTATAAAATATAGGCACAGTCTTCCATTTTCTAAAACAATAAGCCAAAATGATAGGTTTTTATTTTAATCTGAAATTAATGTTTTTCATAGATTAAAAAAAAAAAACTACCTGACTTGAAGCTGTCATGTTGCAGGGAAGACTAAATTGAAGAGACAGGACAGTATCACCAGTCCTAGCCACGAGCTTAGCCTAGGGGACAGACTCCACCCACGAGCACCGGTTTTGTCATATGCGTAACCTAGGAGACAGACCTGTGAGTACCAGTCTATGAACCAGTCCTATGGTAAATAGAGTAGAACATGCCAAACCTGCCCAGATTGCAGATTCCTATACTAACTATCTTGCTTACTTACTATTTTTAAAACACAGTCATATGTAGCCAGGCTTTGGACATGTGTCCAAAGATGGTCTTGATTTACTAATCCTCCTGTTTATGCCTCCCTAAGTGTTACAATTAAAGGCCTGTGCTGCTATACTGTTGCGTGAAATATTTAAAAAGCAATCCATGCTACTGCCAGCATGGTACCAATGGACAGGCCGGCCTGTTCTCAGCCCAGCAGACAGGCATTACGCCTGGCTCTTTTTTTTTTTTTTTTTTTTAAATAAAAGGATTTGTTTTTATTTGATGTGCAAGAGTGTTTTGTTGTATATATGTATGCATACCATGTGCCTGCCTGGTGCCCAAGAGAGTCTAAAGAGTGCCAGATCCCCTGAAACAGGAGTTACAGTTGTTAGCTGTCATGGGCTCACTGGAAACTAAGCCTGGATCTTTTACAAGAACAGCAACTGCTCTTTTTTTTTTTTTTTTT
>NW_022196903.1:143159545-143173471 GCF_008632895.1 Mastomys coucha
CTCAAACTCAGAAATCCGCCTGTCTCTGCCTCCCAAGTGCTGGGACTAAAGGCATGCGCCACTACCGTTCAGCAGCAACTGCTCTTAATTGCTGAGACATGTCTTCAGCTCCCCAAATCTTCTCTTTTTATATCAAGTAGGAAATATGGAAATGGAGTAACATACAAAGGCATTATTTTTGTTTGGTTGGTTGGTTTGGTTTTTTCGAGACAGGGTTTCTTTGTGTAGCCCTGGCTGTCCTGGAACTCACTCTGTAGACCAGGCTGGCCTAACTCAGAAATCCACCTGCCTCTGCCTCCCAAGTGCTGGGATTAAAGGCGTGCGCCACCACCGCCCAGCATGGCATTATTTTTAAAAAGTTAAATTTAACTTAAATTAATTTTTTTATTTTCATGTTTTTTATTGTTGATACTGTTGGGTTTGGTTTTTGGTTTGTTGATAGGGTCTTATGTGTTCCTGTCTGACCATGAACTCTGCACAGCCAGCCAAGGATGAACTTGAATTTCTGATCCTCCTGTCTCTATGTTCCAAGTGCTAAGATTATGTCACTATGTAGGCTGATGATTTAATTTTATTTACAGGCTTTCTTGAGAACGCATTCAAACATTTACAGGAAAAGCTTGCCAGAAGTTGTATTCAAGTAAAGAAAGACTTCCCATGCCACAGATAACGGACGTAAGAATTTTTCTTATGTTGGGCAGTGTTGCCTCACGCCTTTAATCCCAGCACTTAGGAGGCAGAGGCAGACGAATTTCTGAGTTCAAAGCCAGTCTGGTCTACAGAGTGAGTTCCAGGACAGCCAGAGCTACACAGAGAAACCCTGTCTTGAAAAACAAAAAACAAAAAACAAATTCTTACATGCTTTTCTACAAATTAAAAGGACAAGATATGTATTTATAATCTGGGAACTGTGAATGAGAAAATAAGATGAGACTTTTCAAAGTCAGAATTGTATAAATTACCAGGAAACAAGACATCTCTCTCAGAAAACCATGAGACATAAATCATAATTTGCTTACCACAGCTCAAGTCTCCTGTTAACCCACAATATTATTATTTTTCTAACAATATTCTCTTCAACTCACAATAAAATAACTAAAAATAAACTGTGGCTTGTAACCAAATACTGGATAATGCTGTCTATAGCCCTCTTCTAGCATGATCAACCCAGTGTCCTTAATTAACTCCCCTTCCAGGCACTTCGGCTACAATTTCATCAAATTTATTTATTACTTATTTATTTAGCTGGCTTGTTTCTTGAGAGTTTCATGTAGCCCAGGCCAGACTTTAATTCATGAGTAGATGAGGGTGATAATGAACCCTACTGCCTGTATTTCTTAAGTACTGGGATTATAATTTTGGCTTGAGTTTTAGCAAGTCCCTTTTCCATATTCTATAATTCTAATATTCCATATTCTTTTTCCTCATTAGCCAATGAAAGAAAAATTATTCAGAAAACCCAATGGAATAGCTCACTTTGCCCTCCTACCTTCTTCCCGCCTTCTTTCTTTAGTAAACCACTATTTTATCCTGAGTATTATATCAGACTTAGAAGAAAAATATGAGAATAATTCTTTTCTTAAGAGATTTCATAGTCTAGTAGGAAAGACAGACATAAACTAAGCTGCTATGAAAGATGTTCAAGATGCTCTAGGAGCAAGAAGAGATCACTCAATTACGTAGCTTCAGATATGGTTTGTACTAGGTAGCACCTAACGACAAGGACAGGGAAGAGAAGCAAACAGGATTCACCTCACTTAGTCAGGGTTTGAGTATCTACTACTATGTGTTAAGCAAGGAATAAGAGAAACTTTTTAAAGTTTTTATTGATTCTTTGTTAATTTCATATTATGCACCTCAATCCCACTCATCTCCTTGTCCCTTCATATCTATCCTCTGCCCTTGCAATCTCTCCCACAAAAGAAAACAAAAAATAAGAAAATAATTAAAAGAAAACAACCCTCCATGTGTCAGAGTATATACCCTTTTGCCCATACAACTTTACTTGCAAATGTTCATTGCAATGAGTCATTGGTCTGGTTCCAGGCCTCTGGATTCTGCTATACTATCAATACTGGATCCTCACCAGGACTCTTCTTGGATATCCTATTGTTGTTGCACTGTGCCATGGATGGGGTGGGGTCAGTTCTCTGCAGCATTTAGACATCAACAGTATCCCAGGCAGCAGCCCAGACCAGAGACTTCCGCATGGCTAGGGACATCAACACAGGCTCTTGTTGCTGAAGGGCTGTGGACCCAGATGTGTCTCTCAGAGGCAGCATGGGCCGGGACATCACTAAGGCCTCAGGTGGCAGTGCAGGTTGCTCCCATCAGGCTGTTCCTCACAACACTCACGTTTCCAGTCCCACCTCTCTTCACAGAGCACAAACCATTCCACTTCTCTTTCTCTCCCATTTCTCTCCCACAGACTTGCTCATTGTGGTGGCATTGCAGGCTGTGCCATGTGGTAGTGGGTAAGCCTCTAAGTGAAACTATTTTTGTCCCTTGTGATGTCAACATTATAACAAGAGATAAAGATTTGAATCCTAACTATGTAATTATGTAACTGCAACTGGAACAGGGATTATAAAAAGAGATAGGATAGTAAGGAACCTGTTAAGAATGTGGTTTAAAGGGACGCCTTCTCTAAGAACATCCAATTTAAAATAAAATCTTAAGAATCAATAAGAATTTACCATAGGTGCTGGAGAAATGGCTTAGTCATTAAGTCATTAAGAGTGTTCTTGCAGAGGATCAGAGTTGGTTTCTAGTACCCTGTCAAAAAGCTCACAACTGCTTGTAACCAGGGGATCCTATTTCTCTGGATGTCACAGGGACTGGACTGGTGCTCACATATTCACACAGATATACACATTAATAAATAAGTACTTTAAAAACATGTATGTATGTATGTATGTATGTACATATATAGGGGCATACATTCCATTGTATACGTGTATAGGTCAGAGGGTAATTTTTGGAAATTGATTCTACCCTTCTACAATTCAGGTTCTGGGGACTCTTTGGTGTTGAATTGTTTGGTGGCAATTCACCAATTGTTGGTGGCAATTCTGCTGAGCTATCTCACTGGGCTTATAATAAACCTTTTATAAATAATAATAATAATAATAATAATAACAACAACAACAATAATAATTTACTTTGGGGAAAAGAGACAAATGAAGAGAAGTATTAGCAGTAGCTAGTGGAAGAACAGAAGAGACAAGAGCAGAAGCCAATTAGATAGTGATTAATAAATCCAAGTAAGAGACAAGGTTTCTTTGTGTAGCTCAGGCTGTTCAGGAACCTGCCCTGTAGACAAAGCTGGTTTGTCTCATAGGTTATTCTAAAGCCAGGTAAGATGACAATGAAAGATTAACCATCATAATGCATATGGTGGTTTGAATAGATATGGCCCCCACAGACTAATGTGTTTGAATGCTTGGCCCATAGGGAGTGGCACTAATAGGAGATGTGGCCTTGTTGGAGAAAATGTGTCATTGTGGGAGTAAGTTTTGAGGTCTCCTAAGCTCAAGTTATACCCAGTGTAGAACACAGTCTCTCCTTGCAGCCTAGGAATCAAGATGGAAAACTCTCAGCTCCCTCTCCAGCACCATGCTGGCCTGTATGCTGCCATGCTTCCTGCCATGACAATAATGAACTGAACCTCTGAACTGTAATCAGCTCCAATTAAATGTTTTTCTTCCTAAGAATTGCCATGGTCATGGTGTCTCTTCACGGCAGTAGCACCCCACGGCAATGCATATCTGAAAACAACACATCTGAAGTCCCTAGCAGGCAGGCATCTACCAAATAACTTCCTTTCCTTACAGTCAGGCCGTAATGGAAACTTTTATATTATTCTCAAGAACTACATCTATACCAGATCTCAACTTGCCATCAGTAGTCTCTGTGTCCATCTTGTCTAATCTCTTATTTGCTCATGCTGGGTCTCTTGAATTACGTTATAGGGGTGATGAAGGTCTAAAGTACTACCAAGCAGAATACTTCATAGAATACTGAAAAAAAAACAAGCCAACCACCCACCCAACCACCCAACCAAACAAACCTATTACCTTCCTCCTTCCCATGAATCTCAAAGGAGACATTTATTTAAAGATAATATTTATTGTGTAAGTGTAAGTGTAACACTTATTTATTAAGTCAGAGGACAACTTTCAGGAGTTGGTTTTCTCCTTCTACAGTAGAATTTGAGAATCAAACTCAGGTCATCAGTTACCTACTGAGCCATCCTGCTTGCTGCCCAGAGAAATTTTAATCTCTACTGGGTAACATATTACAATGATTCAAATGCTTTAATCAACAAATTTCTAGCAATGTTTAAATGAGGCATGTAGGCTCCTCTCCTTTCCACCCCAGGTATGGTGATCATAACACCTGAGAAACTGAGTTTCATGTACCGTACGTGATAGAAAGAAATCAATTCTTACCAAGTTGTCCTCTTATCTCCACATAACTGAGCCCAAATACATATACAAACAAACATACAAACAGTTTTAAAGTTCCTTTCCATCTTCACAATGTCTATGAAAATGATAAAATATAAGCCCAGTATATGTTATTCCTTGATATACAGAAATGCATTATTCTCCTTCTCTCAAAGTGGTTATCACTGTTTAAAGTATCAAATCCAAACACAGATTAATTGTAGGAAATAAAATGGACTTGAGGTTCTGCTGTATATTATTAACAAGTAAGATACTGTGATAACGGCTGTGGGAAATCTGACTAATCTTCTTGGAGACTCAATTTCTCCGTCTGTATAACAGACAATATTATATTTCTAGGGTTCTGTGGAGAGATGGCTTTGTGTTTAAGAGCACTTGATGTTCCTCCAAGGGACCTGAATTTTGTTCCCAACACCCATATTAAGTGACTCTCAACCCCCTCTAGCTCCAGTTCCAGGGAATCTGATGCCCTCTTCTGGTCTCTGTGTGCACTAATACATATGTAGCATACAAAAACTAGACACATATACACACACCACAAAACAAAATCTTAAAAATACTATTTCTCATATAACTTAAAGGATTAATTGAATTAAATAATACATTTATCATTTATACTTCAATAAACTAATAGCAATGCTAAAAAAATGGAAAGAAAAAATATATACCATGTTCACTGCATCTTGATCAAAAGGGTTCCATTCTATGTTCTGAGGATAGTGGGCCAGAACTTTGGATTTGAATGTTCTTCTCAGAGGACTCTGGTCAAAATTTTCACCTACAACAAATAATTGATAGTCAATTATAACTGGAACTTAAAAAGACATAATTTAAAAATCATTATTATTAAATATAAGGTTTCTCTGTGTAACCCTGACTATTCTAGAACTTACTCTATAAACCAAGCTGGCCTCAAACTCAGAAATCCACCTGCCTCTGACTCCTGAGTGCTAGGATTAAAGGTATGTACGATCATGCTTGGTAAATATGTGTGTGTGTGTGTGTGTGTGTGTGTGTAAACATTTACTAATTATAACTAACAACCTTAATTGAAAAATATTTGTCAACTGGAGAACTATTAATAAAAAAAAGTCCAGACTCAGGAGGCAGAGACAGGTGGATCTCGTCAATTCTATAAAGTAAGTCCCATCTCAATCTAGTCAAGGTTATACAGTAAGACCTTGTCTCAAAAAAACCAAAACAAACAAAAAATAAATAAATAAAAGGTAAAAAAAAAAAGACAAAGAAACCTAAACTTAGAGATTTTAAAAATAAAAAAACCACTAATATCATTGGGTATCGAATTACTACACCTACATCAACATATGGTGATTAAAAATTTATATAAAAACGTTTCACTGAGGTAGCTTAAACTAAGGGTTATGAGACTGAAGTTTTACACACAAAGCCAATACTGTAGTGCAGAGGAGGCAATTTTGTTTACATTACCACAAAACTGGCATACAGATATGGGTTTTCAGTGAGTGAATCAACAATATCAGAAACATCATTGTTGGGCTGTCTAATGGTAAAATCCACTAAACACATTAACTTTTTAAAGAAATGAGTAATTCTATGCCCAAGTTATCACCTGTCAAATCTCTAGAAAGATAGTTTATATTACATATGTATATTTATATACACATATGTACATACATACACATATCTATATATAAGTATAGATATGTAAAATTCATGATGGGTGGTGGTGGCACACAACTTTAATCCCAGTACTTGAGAGGCAGAGGCAGGTGAGTTCAAGGCCAGCCTGGTCTACAGAGTGAGTTCTAGGAAGGCCAGGGATACACAGAGAAACACTGTCTCAAAGCCAGCCTCCCAACAATAATTCTTTGAGAAGTAGTCAAATTTGTTTTTCATTTCCTTGACCAAATTAATTTTCATAAGACTTGTTACACCCAAATACCTTAGTTTTATAAATTAGCTTGATTCTTATGGTTCTGTTTTTAAACACCCAGTTTCAAATAGTTGGTATCAAGTGGTTAGAAGACCTCAAAGAAATTCCATAATTTTTTGTTTTTCTTTTTTTCTTTCTTTCATTTTTCTCTTTCTTTTCTTTTCATTTTTTTCTTTTCTTTCTTTCTTTTTTTTTTTGAGACTATTATACAGCTCTGGCTCTGGAACTCACTTTTTTTTGTTTTGTTTTGGTTTTTTTTTTTGTTTTTTTGTTTTTTTGAGACAGGGTTTCTCTGTATAGCTCTGGCTGTCTTGGAACTCACTCTGTAGACCAGGCTGGCCTTGAACTCAGAAATCCGCCTGTCTCTGCCTCCCAAGTGCTGGGATTAAAGGCGTGTGCCACCACCACCCGGCTGGAACTCACTTTTTAAGTTCTACTTTTAAGTTCTACTTAAGTACAAACTACAGTTATAAAGAGATGTCAATGTAATTTACCAGTATTTGCACAATTAAAATCATCACAATGCAATCAGACTTAGAAGTGACACTGCCATCTTGAAAGACATGACTCAATTTCCACTTGGGGTAAAAATATGAATAGACATATATACTAACAGCTTTGAATTGTGTAAAATCTTTTTAAAGAAATCACAGAAGGGAAATGTTACACACTAAAATCTTGTTGGAAACTACAATATTAGATATATAGGAACTTAATTTAAATATATTTGTGGAAAGCAACTAAACCATGGCTTTTAATTGGTGTCCTTGACAAAAGACCATTTTCCTTTGGAGTCTCCTGATTTGCTTAGCTAAGCACCATAGCTCTGTATCTTTCTAGTCTGTAGCTCCATATTCTAAGAGTTGAGAGCTTTCACTTCCAGGAGAGAAACTGTTAAAGACATCCTAAAGCTAGGTGTGGTTTCTCACGTCTGTAATCTAAGCTGTTGAGAGGCACAGGCATGAGGATCACTAATGCCAGCCAGGTCTAGAGAGTTGAGTCCTTTCTCAATAAATAAACAGACAAATGCTCCCTTAACAAATTTATCAATTTTTATACCTTGCTACTAGATTACCTATGACCAAAAGTCATGAAGATAAATATTAAACTGTCCATGAGTCAGTGTGACAGAGGGTCACAGGATTCAAAACTGTTCACTTCTGTATAAATGATTCTCTTAAGCTGATTCCTTTGTTTGTGTGAACACTAAAATAATTTATAATTCTTGCTTAAAAAAGAGGTTAGATTTCACTTTACTTTATATCCATAAATAAATAAATGCACAAGAAAAAGTTCCTGTAGTTCTAAAAATCTGTGCTACTAGGCTGGGCATGGTAGTACACACCTTTAGTCACAGCACTTGGTAAGTAGAGGCAGGAGGACCTCTGTGAGTTTGAGGTCAGCATGGTCTACATAGTGAGTTCTAGGACATGCAGGACTAAACAGAAAAACTTTGTCTCAAAAACCAACCAAACAAAAAGCCCTATGCTACTGACTTAACTATTGTCATAGCAAAACTCTAAGAAACCCTCTCTTTGGCCCACAATCTAAGACTACTTTTATCTATAATATGTAAAATGCAAAATACCACAGGAATAGAAAAACAGCATATAATTCAGGATAAATCTATTTGTAATACTTACCTTTTATTGAATTCCTGCCTGTGCATGGTTAAAATAGCAACATCTTCATTCAGATATCAAGTTATAAATGGGATAGAAGATAAATCAGAGAAGTCATTACAATGTCATTTTTAATATAATTGTTCTGTTGCCTGTGGAACACCAACCTTCTCAAGGTACAACCTATTTACCTCCATACACAATTTCACAAAACCACAAAACATAAACAGCAATATGTATCCTCTATCACCACCACCACCACCACCACCACCACCACCACCACCACCATTATACTTATGCCACTTTTAACACTTCTACTATCACTACCTTGGCCACACCACTGCCGTGTTAACTCTACTATTACCCCAGGTACTAGCAACACCATCACCAGTTCTCTTATACTGTTAAAAAAAAAAAAGAGCAACAAGAAAGATCACTGCTATATGTACAGATGTCTTGGCAAATATTATTTTGAAATAAATTAGGGAAAGAATCTGATACCACTGGTAAGAATTTAGAAATGAGTGAATGCAGCTATTCTATTCTTACTAACATCTGTGGGAGAGGGGAAAAAAGTTCCAGAATTACCTTAGGGACCTAGAAACTAGAAGAACAATTTACTCTTTTCATTTTGAATGCACATTTTTATATGTCATTAACTCAGAATTTATTGCTAGGACTAATCAGGAAAAATGACTGGGTTTGGGATTTTGGATTCACATGAAATAGAAATTGTATATAAACATCCTTAAATTAAAATTCATTTTTTAAATATAGTCCTCAAACAAATAAGGACTGTAAATTTCTTCAAGTATTTATATACTTGTAATACCCTATGTTAAATTTTTACCACTGCCAAGAGACAGTTACAATGTTAATATCTTTGCTATAACTGTATACAGCCCTAATTTCAAATAATATTGCCACATAATCTACTAAATTTAAGCTGTAATCAAACCTCTCCTCCAAGAAAATATAAAATACATGCCAAGACATCTTAGACTGGTAAATACATTTTTTTCAAGGCTTGAAGCAAATGAGGTCTTTATAAAAATTAAGATTCAGATGAGAGAACAAAATACAAGTATCATCTATAATTCTGTCTAAACAAATTTTAAAAACATTTATAATAGGATGTGGGGTGAATTAAAATTATGATTTCTAATACCCCAATTCATTTTTAAACTATTTTTACCTGAAGTTGTATTTGCAGTATCTTGGCTCTTGCCATGACGATCTGCTTCTAGCCATTGGTACAAAACTACATAATGTAATAGAAACAAAAATCTTTATGAACAAAGCAAAAATGAACAAAAATTATATTGAAGAATGGAAAATGTGAATAAAAAAATTAAACAAAAGCAATTAAATTTGAGACATTCAGGTCAAGCACACAGCTTAACATCAGTGATATGTAGCTTACAAGCAAAGAACATGAGTAATTTTAACACAATAAATACTAGTTATGTATAACAGTTATCTATATGGAAGAAAAGCACACATATTTTAAGATTAATTTCAGAGAAATATCAAGAGAAAGCTACAAAGTAGGATGATAAAACTAAATGACTTGTATAAATTGTATTGTGAGCATTGCTACCTACTATAATGGGTGTGGCCCAAAACTACTTTCTCAAAATGCTAACAATGATGTTGAATGACAAGAGCTCTCAGTCACTGCCAGTGTGAGAGACAGTTTGATACTTCTTTATAAGATCAAATAATGCTCTGGACATACAACTCCATAAATCTAGTCTCATGAGTAAAACATCACATTTCAAGAGGAATAGTTTATACTTGGTAAGTACTCACCAAAACTATCAAAGAAATCAGAAACAACAAAGCCTGAGGAAGGTGTGACAACTAAATGCAAAATAACACGATGATCCTCTAAGAGAAAAGGAATGCTAGGCAAAAACTAAGAACTCCAAATAGGGCTTCCATCCCTCAACTCCACTTTGTATTGTAGGAGTTAGAATTCTAGGTTATCAAAGAGGTTAGGGACTCCACAGGAAGACCAACAGAATCAAATAACTTGGACCTTTGGGGGGCTCCCAGAGACTGAACCACCAACCAAAGAGAGAGCATGGACCAGACCTAGCTCCCCTTCCCCACCAGCTGTATGTAGCAGATGTACAGCTTGGTCTTCATGTGGGTCCCCAACAACTGGAGTGGAGGTTGTTCCTGACTCTGTTGTCTGCCTCTGGATCCTGTTCCCTAACTGGGATGCCTTCTCTTGCCTCAGTGAGAGAGGATGTATCTAGTCCTGCAGGGACTTGATGTGCCAGGGTGGGGTGATACCCAAGGGAGCCTTCCCCTTCTCAGAGGAGAAAGGGAGGAGGGAGACAGGAAAGGAGCTATGTGTGTGAGGGAACTAGGAAGAGGGGGTCCTGATATTGGGATGTGAAGTGAATAAATAATCCACCCAGCTGCAGGATCTATATTTACAATCATTATACTAAACTGTTTATTTAAAAATGGCCTCAGGGCTGGGCAGTGGTGGCACACTCACACTCCTTTAATCCCAGCACTAGGGAGGCAGAGGCAGGTGGATTTCAGAGTTTGAGGCCAGCCTGGTCTACAGAGTGAGTTCCAGGACAGCCAGGGCTATACAGAGAAACCCTGTCTCGAAAAACAAAAACAAAAACAAAAACAGACAAACAAAAAAAAAAGGCCTCAGGGTTAGAAGGTGAAAAGACAAAGGGCTGAAGAAAGGGCTCAGTGGCTAAGGTCCTATATTATTCTAGAGGCCTGGAGTTTGGCTCACAACGACCTATGCTGTCAGCTCCAGGGATCTGACCCCAACTTCTGCTCTCCATGGACACTTGCACCCATGTACATATATGCACATAGAGACACATAAATAAAAACATTTAAAAAGTAATTGGAAATAAATGAATACACCTGGACAGCCCTACTTCCTAGAAGTTTAAGTGACAAATATAAATGGCTAATTGTTCACAGATTAAAAAAATAGTATGTATGTTTTGAATCTCATATGTACTCCTTGAGGACCTGATATATCATTATTATTCTTTTCTTGTAGTGCTAGAAATCATCTTGTATACAGTAGGCGAAATGAAGAGGGGTGTTATTTAGTAATCAGAAGAGATTCATTCAGAGATGTTTAAGTATTCTATGTATCTTTTTTTTTTTTTTTTTTTTTTTTTTTTTTTTTTTTGGTTTTTCGAGACAGGATTTCTCTGTGTAGCCCTGGCTGTCCTGGAACTCGCTCTGCAGACCAGGCTGGTCTCAAACTCAGAAATCCACCTGCCTCTGCCTCCCAAGTGCTGGGAGTAAAGGCGTGCGCCACCACTGCCCGGCGTAGTCTATGTACCTTAAAGCATAATAAACTATGATGATTATTTTGGTCATTGTTTCCCATTCTGAAAAACTATGTTATTTAGTTTATTCCACAGCTTAGTTTGCCAAGAGAAATTAGATGGCCAAACTTTTCCTTGAACATCTACTTTTTATCGATTATATCAGCAGCAGATGAAAACAAAGCAAGACAACCCACTGGGAATCCTTAGCAGCCCTGGAACATGAGAGCATGTAAGAATCTAATGGAAACAAGGCATGGACTGTGGGAACCCATGAATATTTCAGAATAATGAAAAGGTATGCCAGATAGGTTTACCTGCACCTGACTAGAAACTAAAATTCTGACCAAAGCCAATTATGTTTTCCTTACATAATTATCAAGCACTTTCCAGTTTTCCCCATTAATACCCTACTCTTTTTCTTTCTCCTTTTCATTTTTAAAGACAAATATTATCATCACTTTTATTTCAAGTAAGATCATTATAAACTAAAAACTAAACAAAACAAACCATAGATGCCTAATTGCTTTTCAAAACCTGAGAATCCAAGTACTATACAAAAGCAAAAACAGATGTAAAAATCCCTAGGCGTTCTCCCATGCTAACAATGGGGGAGGGGTGTGTCTACTTTGCCTGCTCTTGGGACCCTTTCCTTCCTACTGGGTTGCCTCTTCAGCCTTGATAGGAGGATTTGGGTCTAGTCTTACTGTAACTTGTTATGCCATGTTCAGCTGATTTCCCTGGAAGGCCTGTTCTTATTTTGAGGAGAAATGGAGGAATAGTGGATCTGGAGGGGAGTGGGGCTGGGAAAGGTATGAGAGAAGAATGAAGAAAGAGAGAGAAAGAGAGAAAAGAGAGAGAGAGAGAGAGAGAGAGAGAGAGAGAGAGAGAGAGAGAGAGAGAAGAGAGAAGAGAGAGAGAAAGGAAGAAGAAAGCTTAATTAAAGATTAAAGCTTGGTGGTGGTGGTACATGCCTTTAATCCAAGTACTCAGGAGGCAGAGGCAGGTGAATCTCTGAGTTTGAGACCAGCCTGCTTGAGTTCCAGGACAAATAGGGACACACAGAGAAACCCTGTCTCAAAAAACCGCAAGAAAGAAGGAAAGAAAGAAAGGAAGGAAGAAATGAAAGAAAGTCCAAAGAATACAAAGTAGTTTAAAATAAACATTAATTGCCAAGAACAGCAGCTGTATAAACACAAATCAATTCTGCTTAGCCATCAGAAGCAAAAGCTACTCTTCCCCAGAACACATTGGTTCCTACCTACCTTCTCAGCCTCTTACTATACTCTATCCTACATTCCAGATACAAAAGCAACCCAGTTCACAGGTGTTCTTAACTTCTTTTAGTAATAACAAATAACAATTGAGCATTTACTATGTGCCAGGCACTATTCTAAGCACAGGTGTCTGACAAGAGGAAACAGTACTATTTACATGACATAAAAAGGATTTTAAGTAACATACCGAAAGCAATCTGACAACAGAACCTATACTCTTAAACCCTGTCATGCTGCAATTTTAAAGACAGTAACTTTGTTTCACTTCTTTGAAATATACATTGCTTTACTATCCCACATACAAGTATAGCTTTGGTGTAACCTACTGAAAACAATTGCTTAAGCTTACTAATCTTAAATCACATAGTACTAATTTCTGGTACTCCATGAATTGACAGGTGCCATCTCACATTAACTACAGCTGGTCTAAGCGAGCAATACCATAAAAAAGAAACGATAGAATGTACTTTCAAGACTGAGTTACAAACTATTTTGATTTATATCATAATCTCTCTCATTATTCTAACAGAAGCCAGCAGCCTGTACTATGTACAGGGAGCCTACATAAAGGCGTACATACTAAGAACATTAACCTGCCCCAAACCAGAGGTTGGAAGCAAATACTACAGCCAGAGGCAGATTTGGAGATGATGAAGACCCTTACAAGTGTCTGACTACAATCTTAGATTGAATTAGAACCACCAGCCATTACTTTTTGGTGCCTGGCTGAAGGTGCATGCTTGTTATTTGGGGGTTTTTGTTTGGCCTGATACTCAGTATTGAACCCCACACTTCACTCATGCTAAGCACAAGCTCTACTACTGAACTATAACTGAGAGTGTTAAATTTTGGAGTAATCTGATTCAAGGTAAGAGTAAACTAATAAAACAAAGCAGCCCTATCGATAAGTTTGTTTGTTTAAGGTTTGTTGTTATTTTACTCTATAGTCCAGGCTGGCCTTGAACTCAAATCAATCCATCATCCTCAAAGTACTGAGATTATAGGCATATACAACCACATCCAGATGAGAAGTTTATTCATAACACAGATATTTTTTAAAAATTATATCCTAAGATTTCTAAATTTAAAAAATGGAATAATCCACTGTCAGTAATTGGTTGATTTCTTAAAATCACATGTTAACCTAACTTTAGAAACATTAAACACAGGGCTGTGACTATCTCAGTTGGTAAAACACTTGCCTAGCATGTACAAAGCCTTGGGTCCACTCACCAGCACTGCTTAAAACTAAGGATCCTAAACTATGTAGCGTTCAAGGACAGCCTGTGTTATATGAAACTCAGCTAAAAAAAAAAAAAA
>NW_022196903.1:143173639-143181377 GCF_008632895.1 Mastomys coucha
AAAAAAAAAAAAAAAAAAAAAAAAAGTCCAGTCTCTTCAGACGGATCCCTCTGTGCTTCTGGAGGCAAGGATGCCAGGCTACGCACCCTGTCACCATGTGCTTCAGCCCCAATCACTACTGGCTCTGCTCTGCCACAGGCTCCAATATCAAGATCTGGGACCTGGAGGAGAAGATCACTGTAGATGAACTGGCTAGTCTGCTGATGGCTACACTCTTTGCTGGCTACCTGGTGAAAGTGTGGAGGTGGCTACTGTCATCCGCTAAAAGTTTAGGACAGGTTTTAGAAATAAAAACTGTCTTTCTGAAGAAAATTTCTCAAAGCTAGGAGGATAGATTTAAGATTAATATGACACAGTAAACAGAAATAGGCATGGCAGTAGAAACAATAACCAAGAATGGGATAACTACTTCTGAAGGAAATAACTAAGTGGCTAGAGAGAGGTATGAAATTTGTTCCACTTTGTTTTATTGAGACAAAGCCCCTGCTATGTCTCAATGCTGGCTTTGAAGTTACTGTGTAGCCTAAGCTAGACAGGAACTCCAAATCTTCCTGCTTTAGTCTCCAGAGTGTTGAGATTACAGTCATACCATTATTACATGGGCTGCTAAGTCCAATAGTCTGAATCCAATTCCTTAGGAACATACGGTGAAAGGAAAGAACTGAGTCCAGAAAGTTGTCTTTTGACCTCAATAAGCACAACCATATAACCACACACACACACACACACACACACACACACACACACACACACTCACACACACTCACACACTCTCACACACACTCACACACTCACACACACTCTCTCTCTCTCTCTCTCTCTCACACACACACACACACACACACTCACACACTTCTGTCAGTAAAGTGTTTCAACCTTAGAAACTACTTTTGGGTGTCTACACTTGAGTTCTAAGAACACTTTAAATCCCAAGAAAGTAACTGAGGTACTTTACTCAATCAATTATAATAATTGAATTAATTTGCTGTCCCTGCTAACTTTTTGGAGCAATTATATCCTAATGAACTCCATGCACTATACCTGCATGATCAAGCATCAGCACCTATTTAATCAGATTCTTCCACAAAGATAACTGGCAGACATTCTTCTAGAGTAGTTCCAGTAGTTCCAGATCATTGCAGAATGAGACCCATCAGTGCAAGCATCTGACACCATTTGAACTGGTTATAGACAGGCATGTTATATAAACTCAGCATTAAAGAACATAGGATTATCTGGTTTATGGATACAGAACTTGGATGTATTTCAAACAATTTTAAGCTCTGCCATAAAACAATTGTGCACTTTAACCACAAACTGAAGCTTTGCAAAAGAAAACAGGCAAATTGTTTACTAATTAATAATTAACACACTTTTTATTCAAAAATAAGTCTCAGCTTGCACTAAGTAGCTTCAATAATTAGTATGTATATCCTTTGTTTCCTTAACAAAAAGGGAAAGAAGAAAGGAGGAGAAAAGAAAAAACTAAAAATGTAAGACTTGTATTTGAAAAGTAGGTATGACAAAAGAGAAAAAAGCAGAAATCATTTAGGTTAGGGGCTGGAGAGATAGCTCAGCAGTTAAGAGCACTGACTGCTCTTCCAGAAGTCCTGAGTTCAATTCCCAGCAACCACATAGTGGCTCACATCCATCTGTAATGGGATCTGATGCACTCTTCTGGTGTGTCTGAAGACAACTACAGTGTACTTGTATAAACAAAAATAAATAAATAAATAATATAAAAAAAATCATTTGGGTCTGAACTTTAAAATTGAATTCTCACCAGGCCTGGTGGTATTTGCCTTTAATCTTAGCATTGAAAGCAGGGGCAAGCAGATTTCTGTGGCTTCAAGATCAGCCTGGTCTATATAGTGAGCTTCAGGCCAGGCAGAGCTACAAAGTGAGACTCAGTCTCAAAACAAAACAAAACAAAATAAAAGCTTTTAATTAGCGGGCAGTGGTGGTGCATGCCTTTAATCCCAGCACTTGGGAGGCAGAGGCAGGTGGATTTCTGAGTTCAAGGTTAGCCTGGTCTACAGAGTGAGTTCCAGGACAGCCAGGGCTACACAGACAAACCCTGTTTCCAGGGTCTGGAGAGGTAAGTGTCCCTGAATGTTCTTATAGAAGACTCATGTTCCTCCATTCCTAGCACCCACATAACAGCTTACAACCATCTGTAAGCCCAGTTCCAGAGGACCCAATATTCTCTTCTACCCTCTTTGGGCACTAGACATAACACACATGGTACACATACATACATGCAGGCAAAACACATATACATATAAAATAAATAAACCTTAGAGAAGCAAATATAGAGAGCCTATCTTGTGTATTGTATGGATATATCACTTTTCAATGAAAAAGCCTACGGCCTATGGCTTACGCAGGAAATAGAGGTGAGACATCTGGAAGGAGGAAGAATTCTGGGAGAGAGAAGGTGGGAGACACATAGAGTTAATTTCAGAAAAAAAAATGCAAATACAACCTCTCTAAATAGATGCTAGCCACTCTGTGTTCATTTTCTTTTTGCTTCCTCCTCCCACCCTCTCTAATTTGCATCCTTTGAGACAGTGTCTCACATTTACAGTATGGCTTCAAAATCACTCTGTAGGAGAGGCTGGCCTTGATCTCTTGAGCCTCCTTCCTCAAGCCTTCCAAGGACTAGAAACTATTCATGTCCAGTTCTTTTTGTTAATGTATTTTTTTCTTCTAGGAGTTTTGTTTCATTTATTCAAAATAAATAAGTAAACAACAGACCTCAGAAGGCACTACTTTACTAACACGAGCCATATTCTATGTCAGGTGTGACAGTACACATACTTAATCCTAGCACTCTGAGTTTGAGACTAATCTGGTTTACAGAATGAGTTCCAGGCTAGCAAAGGCTACAAAGTGAGACCTGCCTTCAAAAAACACCCTCCAGCGCTAGAGATGGCCCAGTGGTTGTGGGCACTGGCTACTCTTCCAAAAGACCCTGATCCTATTCCCAGCACCCACATTGCATGTTATCTGTAACTCCAGTTGCAGGGGATCAGACATGCGAATGGTGTGCAGACATACATGCAGACAAAATACCTATGCACATTAAATAGATAAAATAATTTTTTAAAAAATCTATTAATTTTCAGTAAACTGGGAGGCTAATTGAAAATTATAAACATTTATCTAAGTTTATTATGACAAATGAACTTTTAAAAATTTTTAATTACTTTTAAATGTCTTTAAGTTAAATTTCTAGGATAGCATACAAAGTTATAGGGTTTTGTTTGTTTGTTCATTTGAAACTTATATTGTGTTTTAGGAAGAAAGTCATTCTCAGAAGGGATCAGAAATCAGAACTTCTTTAAAGCAACATGGCCTGAGAATTCTGAAAGCACAAACAACCAAAAAAAGAAAAAAGAAAAAAAAAAGAGTAAAGCATTGTCTCTGTTCTTATTATTCCTGCTATGTGTAAAGGGAAGCGGCAGACATTCTAGAGTCAGTGCCCAGCAGTGACCATGGAATATTTATATAACCTTATCTTGAGACTTAGGAAGGGAACTGGTGCTGTTGCTGGGCGGTCCAGCCTCCTCAAATATTGTCTAAAGCAACCTGTAAGGAAGACAGCCACGTTTTCCTCACAAGTTTCTTGTAACCTCTGAATACATCATAATTTTGCTGAGTGACTACAAGAGAAGTCTCATACTCCAGCAGGACAGAGATCCATAGTTTACATTGTCACTGAGTTGCCTCTTCTGCCTTCTTTTTTTTTTTTTTTTTAAAGATTTATTTTTTATCTTCTGTGTATGAGTACACTGTAGCTGTACAGATGGCCGTGAGTTATCATGTGTGTGGCTGCTGGGAATTGGACTCAGGACCTCTGCCGGCCCGGCTGTAGCTGTCTTCACTGTAGCTGTCTTCAGACGCACCAGAAGAAGGTATCCGATCTCATTACCGGTGGTTGTGAGCCACCATGTGGTTGCTGGGATCCGAACTCAGGACCTTTGGAAGAGCAGTCAGTGCTCTTACCTGCTAAGCCATCTCACCAGCCCGCCTCTTCTGCTTTCTAAGCTTTGGTGTTTTCCCATGTAATTTGTTGTTAGTGTTTTCCTTTCTCCTTTCCATTATAGAAAAGAAAAAAAGAACAACTAAAGAGTAGATTATTTTAATGTTAAGCTCCCAAGATTCAAAGTTATTCTTTCTTTTCCAATTGTACTTTAATTACTGATGATATGGAGGGATTCTGAAAGGAAATAAAATGTATTCCAAGTACCAGAGTTTTGATTTTTCTGACAGTAAACAACTGGAAGAGAACTTCATTTTATGTATCCACTTATTCTTTGAATCAACGACTATATGTTGAGATCTTTACAAATATCACAGGCCAAATTAAATAGTAACAATTTGGATAAAATATTTTGCTGGTGCAACTAGAAATTATTATAATTAAGTAAATTATGCCAATTTCAGAAAGACAAACATCATGTGTTTTCTCTCATTTGTTATTCCTAGATTTTCATATGGATACTTAATGCAGCTTCTTTATCTCACATGAAGATAGAAGTACAGGGCCAGGTGTGGTGTATATGACTTTAGCTTCTGCAACCCAGAGAGCACAGTAGGTGGATCTGTGAGTCCCAGGTCTATACAGGAAGTTTCAGAACAGTCAAGTCTACATAGACAGACAATATCTCAAAAAACAAAACAAAATGAAAGAAAGAAAAGAACATATAAGTTAACTGAGGAACAAAGGTGTCTAATAATGAGGGATAGGACAAAAAAGAAGTTCAGAGGGTAGAAGGATTTGTGCAGGATATGCTTCATATATAATATGCACAGATATAAAATCTTTAAAAATACATTTTTAAATATTACTCAGTTTTTTTTTTAAATTAATGTTCAGCTCATTTAGCAGCAATCATGTGGTCACTCTGGCTTCCAGTTAAAAACCGGAAATGAGAAGTTCTATTTTTATTTTACATTCTGTCTCTGTGGAATAACAGGTGGTGGTTATTTCCTTAAAGCAGTCTTACATACACTCCAGTTTTAGATTTAAGTGCATATTACTGTTCAAATAGAAAACTCACAATTCTTTAAAAATAACAAAGCACTTACTGCCCTTTGTTATTTCAAACCAATTACTGTATTTATCTTTACTCTCAGTAAAATAGGAAAGTGCCATGAGATCTAAAGTCTAAAAGCTTCATTTTATAAATCTTTCAGACAGTATTTAAAACAGACAGTCCTCAGAAATTTCTATTAAAATTACTGAGATATACTGGGTATGGTGGTGGCATACTCTTGTAGTCCCAGGCAAGAAGATCAGGACTTTAAAAAGTCATCTCTGAGGCTATTCAATGAGTTTTGAGGTAGGCATTGGATACATGAGATCCCTCTAAATAAATAAATAAATAAATAAATGAGACAAACAGATGCTCAATTTTCTAGATAAACCTGAGATAGAATGCAAAATAAAAAAGCAAGAGTTGTAGTTTTTAGCCGGCCAGTGGTGGCACACACCTTTAATTCCAGTGCTTGTGGTGATGCAGAGGCAGGGAGATTTCTGAGTTTGAGGCCAGCCTGGTCTACAGAGTAAATTCCAGGACAGCCAGTGCTCTACAGAGAAACCCTTTCTCAAAAAACCTAAAAAACAAAAACAAAAACAAAAAAACAAACAACAAAAAAAAAACCCAATATCTTCAAACTCTTGTTTTTTAAACTTCTACACTGATTGAATTGAAAGAACATCAATGCCAAGGCATTTGTGGAAGTCAGAGGACGGCTTTCTAAACTTGGTTCAGTTCTCTTCTTCTATAATGTGGGTCTCAGGTCATCAGGTTTGGAAGCAGGTGCTTTTCCTGCTGAGTTGAAACTCTTTTATGACTACTATGATTGTGTGTGTGTTTGTTGTTGTTGTTGTTGTTGATGATGATGATGATGCAACTGTGCCGGCCAGAGCACAATTCTGTGGAGTTGGTTCTCACCTTTCATCTCTAGGGGATGGAACTCAGGTCATTAAGCATCAGCCCAAGCTCTTTATGTGTCACTAATTTTACCCTTTCCCCAAAAAGCAGCTTATTAATAACAACTAACAAATATGTTACTATTAATTACTATTACTAATAAGTTCATCTTTTCAATTCCTTCATTTTTTTCTTACTCTATTTTCGAGAATTTAGAAAAAGTCCAAGTCACTCATTATAGAAAGATTAAAACAGTGATTTTCTTTGACCATAAGCAATTTACTGGTCATGCATTATACTCTTTCAATCCAGATGCCAAGCTCCCAAGTCTAAAGGAACAACTGTGAAAATCAGCAATGCAGAGTCTTTCTTGAGCTCCTCACCCAAGAAAGCTCTAAGTTTTAGCCTTTCCCTAAACAAGCAATTTTATTTTATGAAACTTTCCAAGAACATTTTATTCACAAAGGGGGAAGGCAAATTAAGTCATACAAAAATAAAACAAATTAAAGTTTCTATTAAAGTACAATTAAATACATACTTTGGGCCAGGCAGTGGTAGCGCACACCTTTAATCCCAGCACTTGGGAGGCAGAGGCAGGCAGATTTCTGAGTTCGAGACCAGCCTGGTCTACAGAGTGAGTTCCAGGACATCCAGGGCTACACAGAGAAACCCTGTCTCGAAAAAACAAAACAAAACAAACAAACAAACAAAAATACATACTTTGGACATTAAGGAAGAAAAAACTTTTTAAAGAACAATTGTCTATAAAACTCATATCCACACCTAAATCTGAGTTGTTTCTTCATTTCTAAAAACAGCTTTTTAAGGAAGTTTAAAAGCTCTATGTTGTGCAAGGAAATCTGAGCAGACTGGAGGAAACTCAAAGATCTATAATCTTATTACAAAGCAGCAGGGTTAAAGGACAAAGGTCAGGGAACGGGGAATGGAGTGCAAAGTAGTTTCCACACTAGAAAGTAGACTATCTCATAATTTTAGAGGCATTAAAGGCTAGTCAGTTGGATTTACAGAAGCAAAAAATCACTATGCATCCTTTTAAGACTTTGTTATTAAGAGCAAAAAAATTAAAATTACTTTTCACCTGTCCTTGAGTAATCTCTCAAACATACACTAGTGCTTCATATGTCCCTTCAAAGACTTTCAGGAAGAAGTTGTCACCTGATCTTTTCTAATGAATTCTATAAGGTTTAGAAATAAATACTTAATGTGCATATACATGTCAACAGACATTGCATTTCAAGGCCTCTATCACCTAATGATTCAACAAAATATGTCTATTTAATGGTCTTATGTCCACATTTAGAAAACACTAGACTTTTACTCCTGCTTGAATGAGAATTAATTTCAAAAGCAAACATAATTTTGTTACACTTTCAATAAACAGGCTTCACAATTCTGCAGGAGACTCTACAATTGACTCAGTCTCCTTTGGCAGTCAATTACACCTTTGGATACTCTAGGAAGTTCTGCTACTTAAATTTGAAATCATAACCCTATCAAAAGTCACATAAAATGTGAGGAGGGGGTCACAAAAATGGAGTAAACACTAAAAGGATTATGAGCATGCAACAACTAAAAGTTAATTTAAAGATCAAATGCATAAAGAATTAAAGTGTTCTGGCTTTACTGTACAATATCATTGAAATCTTGGTTTTGAATATGACCACATTTTTGTCATGCACAAGACATCTTGCCATCAGACACTAACGAATGCTGTCCAAAACAACTTGGATCATAGTCATGCCTACTATATATACATATGAATTATGGTTTTTTTT
>NW_022196903.1:143181448-143182743 GCF_008632895.1 Mastomys coucha
CCCGGCTGAATTATGGTTTTTATTGTGCCTTTGAAGTTCTCTGGGCTTGGTGGTACATGCCTGTAATCCAGCTGCTCAGAAGGCTGAGGCAGGAAGATCACAAATCCAAGACCTAGCTGGGTTTCCAAGTGAGTACCTGCCTAGCCTGGTCAGTTTATGAGACCCTGACTCACAACTGAAAGTAAACAAAGTAGCTGGAGCTGGTTATGGTGGTGAACACCTGTGATCCCAGCAGAGGCAGAGCTCTCTGAGTTTGAGGCCAGCCTGATCTTCATAGTGAGTTTCAGGATAGCCAGACTATGCCGTATTTCAAAAAGTTTGGTGGGGTGGGGAGGAGCACTGAGAGATGGTTCAACAGTTAAGAGCACTGATTGATCTTCCAGAGGACTCAGATTTGATTCCCAGCACTCACAAGGCACTCCAGTTTCAGGGGGATCAAAACGCCATCTTCTAACCTTCTTGGGCACCAGGCTCACATGCAGTGCATAAACATGCATGCATGCAAAACATTCATACACATAAAATTAAATTAAATTAAAAAATACTTGAAAGTAAAAAAGGGATGGAGATGTAGCTCAGTACTTAGTATACAGGAGACTATGGGTTCAATTTCCAGGACTGAAAAGAGAGAGGATTAAGATCTGTTTGGTAGGGCTGGAGAGATGGCTCAGCAGTTAAGAGCACTGACTGTTCTTCCAGAGGTCCTGAGTTCAATTCCCAGCAACTACATGGTGGTTCATAACCATCTGTAATGGGACCTGATGCCCTCTTCTGGTGTGTCTGGAGATAGCTACAGTGTACTCACATACATAAAACATGTGTTTGGTAATATAGACCTGCAATGTATTTTTTTGTTTGTTTGTTTTTCAAGACAGGGTTTCTCTGTATAGCCCTGGCTGTCCTGAAACTCAGAAATCCATCTGCCTCTGCCTTCCAAGGCTGGGATTAAAGGTATGCACCACCACTGCCCGACAGACTTGCAGTCTTTTTTTTTTTTTTAAAGATTTATTACTATTTATTCATTTATTATAAGTACATTGTAGCTGTCTTCAGATGCACCAGAAGAAGGCATCAGATCTCATTACGGGTGATTGTAAGCCACCATGTGGTTGCTGGGATTTGAACTCATGACCTTCGGAAGAGAAATCGGTGCTCTTAACCGCTGAGCGGTCTCACCAGCCCCCAGACTTGCACTCTTAATACTTGGTATATAGAGGCAGGAGGGCCTGAAGCTCAAGTTCCTACAAATCAAGTTCAAGGCCACCTTCAGCTATCTGAGACCCTGCATCAAAAAA
>NW_022196903.1:143182789-143196834 GCF_008632895.1 Mastomys coucha
AAAAAAAAAAAAAAAAAAAAAAAAAGAAGAGAAAGAAAGAAAGGAAAGGAAAAGGAAAAGAAAGATTTTAATATCTTCCTGCTATCATTCCTCAGTGTGAAATTATCAGGTTAATATGTTTTTGGATTACATTGCATAAGTATAATTATTTTAAAAATTATTGTCTTGGAGCTAGAGAGATGGGTCAGTAATTAAAAGCACTTGCTGTTTTTACTGAACCCAGGTTCACTATCCAGGACCCACATGGAGATTCACAATCATCCAAACTCTACCTACAAGGGATCTAATATCCTCTTCTGGTCTCCACAGGCATCAGATGTGCAGGTTTATATACATAAAATAGTTTTTTTTTTTAAAAAAAAATCACTATTTGAGTTGCTACTTAAGTTTCCCTTTAGAAAATCATGAAATGGGCAGGTGGTCCAAGCTCTTTTTTTTTTTTTTTTTTTTTTTTTTTTTTTTTTTTTTTTTTAATTTTTGAGATAGACTTTCACAATGTTGCTCTGGGTAGAACTCAAGAGATCCATCCACCTACTATAATATATTTCCTGGGTGATGAGATTAAAAGCATAAACCAGCATACCAGCATATCCAGCCTGGCTCAAATCTTTAATCCCAGGATTCAGGAATCAGAGGTTTCTACAAGTTCCAAGCCAGCCTGGTCTATATCATAAGATTCTAACCTAAAACAAACAAAAATATATGAAAGGAATTTTTTATTAAAATTAAGACAAAATTTACCATTTCTGAAATGGTTCTTTTTGTTTGTTTGTTTGTTTTTGTTTTTTGAGACAGGTTTCTCTGTGTAGCCCTGGCTGTCCTGGAATTCACTCTGTAGACCAGGCTGGCCTTGAACTCAGAAATCCGCCTGCCTCTGCCTCCCAAGTGCTGGGATTAAAAGCGTGCGCCACCACCGCCCTGCTCTGAAATGATTCTTAATATACTTTTGTCATGCAGAGTAGTATTATCAGCACTGATGATTACAAAATCAATCAATTCAGAAAACATTGATGATGCCATCCCCTGCAATATCAAATATTCTGCCAAAATTTAATTCTTACAAAAAATAAGGCCATATATTTGTCTCATTCATATGCAAATATATTTTCATTCTTGGTAGATGGTAAAACTGTATGTATATCAAAGAACTATTTTTGAAATAAAATTTCTTATGATTTTTTTCGGTAAATGTTTGGTTTGTATACCAGTATTCTCAGAGTTGTGTAAATTATCTGGCTAAAAATAGCCATGATTGGAGAGATGGCTTAGCAATTACAAGTACTTTTTGCTCTTCTGGAAGACCCTAGTCCATTCACACTGGGCATCTCACAACTGCCTGTAATTCTAGCTCTAGAGAACCCAATACCTTGTGGTCTCTGTGGATACCCATGCATATATGGCTTACACACACATATATATATATATATACACACAATTTAATTTAACATCTTAGTAAACAAACAAAAAAATAGAAGGGCTCACAAGAAATCCTAGGTATAGAGAACTTGTCTAGGTAATTTTGCACCATTTGTTTTCCTCTAACTGCAAATGTGTTCCAAGCTAAAAAGAGAAGAGTTGTCAATATCAGCAAAAGAGATCCATGGAGTGACAAGTGGGTCTTATGATTTGTTTTCTACCAATTTCTATCCATATGCCCCTCTTACACTGTCTCCCACTCGTCCCTTCTACCAGGAACAAGATGGTTTACAAATGATTCACAATAAATAAGACCCATTGGTGTTTCCACTAAAAAGATGTTTCTTTCTGGCACACAAACTTTCAAGGTTGGAGGTATAGCTGTCAATGAACCAATGAAGAAGTAAGTACTGACAGGAGAGGGAAGACCCAAACAAAATAATGCAGACACAATCATCTCAGGAGTACAAATGTCTATGCTTTTAAAAAACTGTGATCTTACAGGCATTGTTTTTATGAACAATTGCACAAAAAAGTAAAGTCAAGTATGAAAGCAGTAGAAAAGTTTATTTATTCAGAAAAAGGATATACTTAAGACAGGAGATAGGAAACATTAAAAAAACAAAACAAAACAAAAAAAAAAACCCTTATCTTGTTATCCCAGTCTTTTAAACTTCCTTAAAGGTTAAGTTAAACTGAAGAGAAATAAGCTTAGAAAATAAAACACTTGCCAAATAGCTGTATGATTCCTAAGCCTTAAATCTGTAAATTCCTAGTACGGAGGGGTCACAACCACCCCTAACTCTAGTTCCAGATGATCCAACACCCTCCACCCTCTTCTAAACTCTGAAAGGCACCAGATATGCACATAGTGCATATAAACATTCATACACATAAGATAAATCTAAAAAAAAAAATTCCTTCACTATATTACTAGCACAGAATATCTTTTTCTAGATTTTTATAAATTTTAAGAGTGTGTGTGTGTGTGTGTGTGTGTGTGTTAGAGAAAGTGCCCTCAGAGGCTAGGCGTGTATTAAATTGCAGCTCCTTTAGAACTAGAACTATAAGTGCTTATAAGCCACCTAAGTGCTGAGATTCAAACTTTGGTCCTCAGCAAGAGGACATTAGTACATGTTTTCACTGAGCATCCCTCTGGCCCAAGAATCTTTCTTTTTTTTTTTCTTTTTTTCTTTTTTTTTGGCCTTTTTGAGACAGGGTTTCTCCATATACCTCTGGCTGTCCTGGAACTCACTCTGTAGACTAAGCTGGTCTTGAACTCAGAAATCCGCCTGCCTCTGCCTCCCAAGTGTGCGCCACCAAGATTCTGCCCGGCAGAATCTTTTTTTTCTAAGTAGTAATACAACAAGGACAATCAAAAGAACAATAGGAGATACTGCTTCAGGAAGACTGGGGTAAAAATAAAGGGTGATTTTTGAAGAGTCCCAGAACATACCAGAACGGTGGTGTTCTGGTGTTAGTAGACAAAGAGAGGACAAATACTGGCTTTTTTCTTTCATCACTCACCTGCCATTGAAGGCCCAAGAAATCCTAGTTGTTTAGAGGAGTCCTAGAAAAATAATTTTTTTCCCAGCCCAGATCTTTCTCCAAATTCACTCTGCAGACACTCACCCCCCCCCTCCACGCGCACACAATTTCATGTCCCTTAACAATGCTATTCTTAACATGTACATGAAATCTTAGCTGAAGAAACAGTATGATTACATAATTACACATACAGGAAAATCTTGGTATTTCATTATTCCTCTAAAACTATACTTAGTTTTTGTTGAAAACATTTTGCTGTGAAACTGACTTAATAATAAGATGCTCAGTTAAGACGTGAGACTGTATTAGTAAAGACTGAGCCGTTTTGTTTACTATCTTTATTATTTAATACATTTTTCCCAGCCTGCTCTTCAAAGGAAGAGAGAAAAATCTATACTAGTGCAATCAAACTAGAGATGCTATATTCCAAAAAAGCTGCTCAGAAAGGCTATGACCTAAGTGTTTAGCACTGACACAGATAAAGTTCAGGTGGTAGGTGTTATGTGTCTCACCCTTTAAAAAAAAAAAAATCACAATTCAGGTCCCATAGAGGAAAGCAGAGTGAAAAATGTCATTTCTCCGGCCTGCTCTCTACATTTCCCTATCATCCTTCAACTGCCCGGGTTCCCAGGGTACGTTCCCCAGCTCAGTCCCGCACTGCGTCACGAAACCGGTCAAATGGGGGCCATGCTCCTCCAATGACACCTCGGCGGTGACTTACAGTGCGCCCCTCTTGGGGAGGACTGTCCAACTACGTTAACTCCGGAACCGGGCAGGGGTATCAACAAAGAATCAGGCCGCAACCCAAGTGTCCAAAGGTCCTCGCTAGCTCGCGGCACTGGCACTGCCAAATCCACAGGATTCCAAAGGGTGACTTGCTCGTCGTCGCAGAACTGGGGGGAGGGGTGGCGCCAACCCAGAGCGCTCGGGGTCGATCCCGCTGGGCCTCTCGCCGGAGCGGACCTAGTCGTCGCCCCGCGGTCCCGACTCCTTCGCGGAGCTGCGGACCAGCGCTTCGGCCGCCAGGGCCAAACTTCACGAACCACTGCACACCCCGGTCCCGCACGCCATGAGCCACCCGCGAGCAGCGGAGGGGTTCGGCCCTATGGGGGCCCGGGCTGGTTACCCGGACCCAGCACGCAGGGGCTTAGCCAGAGCGCGGAATTAACAACAATGTCATTATGTCGCCCACGAGTGCCCATCTAGCCCGAGCACAGCTACCGCCGCCGACTTTTTGTCTAGAGCCCGCACCTTTCCTCCCTAGCGCCTCCGCAGCCAGCCCGGCCTTACCCGCCAGCTCGTCCGGCTCCAGCCCGCTGTCCGCATCGATCCCGCACAGCACGAAGTAGTGCGCGAAGCGACAGGCGGCTGAGGAGGATCCCGACCCCGAGCCCGGGCCCGGCGCCGCGCTGCTACCGCTCATCCCGCCGCGCTGCCGGTGCGGCCGTCGCTGGGGTTCGCGGAGGAGGCTCTCCGGCGTGAACCGATGAGAAGCCTCGCTGAGAAGCGTCGCAGGCTTCCCTCGCGGAGGAGGCCACCGCGCCGCTCTGACTGCGGTCTCCGCCGCGACCCTAGGACGACCCCGGCGCGCCCATGGCCGCGTAATCGCCGCAGCCGGGATCCTTCTAGACGCTGGTACCAGGGAAGCGGCCTCGGGCTCGCGCGCGGGCGGGCGGGATTCCGCCGCGGCGGGGGAGGGGCTCGCAGGGGGAGTGTCAGCTAGGGAGGCCCGCGCCGCCGCAGCTGCGCCCGCCGAAGCGCAGCGTCTGGCGCCCGCGGGTCAACAGAACCGCGCTGCGCGACGGGAGCGCCCGTAGAGCTCGGTGGCGCGCGGTCCGGGGCGCGCACCAGTGAGTTCGGAGGGATGGGGTGGGGGGCGCGTCGGGGTGCGTGCCCGCCCGCGGTAATAGTGAGGCAACCTCTCTTGCACAGTGCAGCCCTCAATAGCAGGTTAGAACGCGAGCAGGATCCTATCTTCCAGAGAGGATGTCGCCCAACCCAACCTAAACAATAACGTAGCTTTGGAAAAGGGAGACAGCACTCTGAGGTCATTTCCCACAACGTCTGTACCATATTTTTAAACTATCATGCAGATGCTTAACCATTTTAAGATCCTAGTCCCCGGCAGGACGTGGTGACTCACATCTATAATTCCAGCACTCTTGTGACTGAGGCAGGAGGATCCGGAGTTGGAGATCAGCATGTCTATCTACCTAAAGAGACTACATCTCAACACACACACACACACACACACACACACACACACACACACACACACACACACACACACACACACACACACACACACACACAGAGGCAGGGTAAATAACAACCTGGGTAATTTAACCCTTAGCTTCTATGGTACTCTCCAATAATCTTCCGGAACCCTTGAAATGACTTCTCTTACCTTCTTAGCTAGGTTGTACTTGGGGTGGGGAGTATTTTGCTTCCTGGTTCATCCTTTACAGTATCTACGGAATGTTGGATCCCGCTTGGCCTGCCATTTATATTTTAGTGAATGAAAAAATGATGATAATCTAGGTAGTATCAGATTGGTGCTACTGGGAAAAAACGAACTATGGTATTTATAATGTTTATGGATATTTAATGTTATGCAATTATTGCTTCTATTATACAGTACACAAAAAATATTTTACTCATTTCTATTTTTGTTGGCTTCTTGCAGAATGTTAGATTCTAAGCTAGTCAAACAAATACAGCAGAAAACTAATTTATTGTTTGTACTAATCAAGAAACATACTTTTTTGTTCATGTGAGCAGTAATTGATTTATAAAATTGTAAACATTAATGATTTAGTTTTTGTTTTATTAACATATATAGAATACTAGATTTAATTATGACATTTCCATACATGTACTTTCTTGTTTTTTTTTTTAAGATTTATTTATTATATGTGAGTACACTGTAACTGTCTTCAGACGCACAGAAGAGGGCGTCAGATCTCATTAAGGGTGATTGTAAGCCACCATGTGGTTGCTGGGATTTGAACTCATGACCTTCAGAAGAGCAGTCGGTGCTCCCGCTGAGCCATCTCTCCAGCCCTTGTTCTGTTTTTTGAGACAGGGTTTCTTTGTGTAACAGATCTGGCTGTCCTGGAACTGGATTTGTAGACCAGGCTGGCCTCAAACAGAGAGATCCTCCTGAGCCTTCTGAGAGTTGGGACTAAAGGCATGCGCTACCACAACCCAGCTTCCTGTACATATTTTGATCATATCTTTTTATAACCCTCCCGTACCCCCTGCCCCATTCCCTTTGATCTCCTTCCTTTTCACACCAAATCCTCCTTCTGCTCTCATGTCTTTAACCTTTTTGGTGATCTAATAAGTCCGTCAAACTTATTTTAATTTTAAAGACTTTTAAAAATGGCATTTTGGGTGTGTGTGTTTCTGTGCTTATGAACACATCAGGAAATGAGTTTCAGGAGTCAGTTTTCTCCTTCCATGATGTGGGTCCTGGATATCAAACCCAGATAGTCAGTCTTTGTGGGAAGTATCTCCTTATCTGCTAAGGCAATTTTCTGATCTATGGGTTTCATTGGAGTTGATTAAGGAGAATAGGTGAGCTTTTATTATAGGAGAATGGGCACTTTGTTAGTAATTACATCACTAAAGAAAATTTCTCCCTTAAGGGCCAAGCGTGTGTTTGTGTGTGTTGGGGGGTAGACACCTTTAATCCCAACACTCAGAAGACAAAGACAGGTGAATCTCCATGATTTGGAGGCCAGACTGGTCCACAAGATGAGTTCCAGAACAGCCAGGGCTATGTTAGAATACTTTCCATTCTGTTGGGGGTACATAACACAATTGCCACCTGAAAGGAAAACCTTTAATGGAGTCAGTCATCTCAGCTTTAACCTCTAATTAGCATAAAACATGCCAAGCTGTCACAATTCCAATTTCTACAAGAAAATCTGGAGTGACATTTTCTTATGCCAAGATTTTGGCTTTCTAGGAAAATCTTAACAAAGGCTATTTGGAAAAACAAATCCCTCATTATTTAGCTTTTTACATTTTATTTGTTTTATGAGCTGTGTCTGTATGTAGGCATGCTTGTGGAGGTCAGAGGTCAATTTGTAGGAACCAGTTCTCTCTTTCCATCATCGTAGGTCCTAGGAAATGAACTCAACTCATCAGACATGGCAGCAGGTGTCTTCACCTGATGAACCATGTTGCCAAACCCCTGATAGTTTTAGAAAAGGGGTCAGTTCATGCCAATAAATGTTTGGTAGTATAGCAGTTGGTTTAAATTTTTGTTTAAATTATTTTCTATCTTATTAAGTATCCTCAGCTGGAGAGATGTTAAAACATTTCATACACATATACACACATACTCACAAACATACATACCCACACACACACAACTTTATAAGACTGTTATTAAAGAACTCATACAACTCATTAATATAAAAACCAAACCATTTTCAAGAGTCTGTTTTAGGGCTGGCGAGATGGCTCAGCAGGTAAGAGCATGGACTGCTCTTCCGAAGGTCCTGAGTTCGGATCCCAGCAACCACATGGTGGCTCACAACCACCCGTAATGAGACTGGACGCCCTCTTCTGGTGCATCTGAAGACAGCTACAGTGAATTAAGCCGGAGTGAGCAGGGCCAGCAGAGGTCCTGAGTTCAGTTCCCAGCAGCCACACACATGATATAGCTCATGGCCATCAGTACAGCTACAGTGTACTCATACACATAAAATAAATAAAGTAAATCTTTAAAAAAAAAAAAAAGATTTACAAAAAAAAAAGAGTTTGTTTTATATCTACTATATGGTTTCTGGGGATTGAACTCCGGTCTTCAAGTTTGACAAGTGCTCCTGTCCACTGAACTATCTTGTCTGCCAACCAATACAATTAAATTTGTGTTTTTATTTGTTCATATGTACATATATATATGCCTGTTGGTCTTTATGTATCCCATGTGCATGCGGTGCCTAGGAGGAGGCATCAGATCCCTTGGACTGGAGCTAGAGGCAGTGAGCTGCCTGATGTGGATGCTAAGAATCAAGCCAGGTCCTCTGCAAGAGCAACATGTGCATATAAACACTGGGCTATCTCTCTAGCCTTACAATTTTTCTTTTGAGACAGGAGGATCTCCCTCTATATTCCTGGCTGCCCAGGAACTTGCTATATACTAGGCTGGCCTTGAGCACAGAGATATGCCTTAAAGGTTGTTAGTTGCCGGAGGTTTGGGAAAAGACTCCATGTAGTGCCTCCATCCTAGCTTCTGGTTTCTGCCAGCATCACTGGACATTTGATGGCCGTCTTAGTAAATGCTCTATTGCTGTGAGGAAACAGCATGCCCACAGCAAATCTTATACACGAAAGCATTTAATTGGGGCTGGCTTACAGTTTCAGAGGTTTAGTCCATTATCATCATGGTGGAAAGCATGGCAGACATGGTCAATGGAGAGGTAGCTGAGGGTTCTACAATTGGATCAGCAGGTAGCAGAAAGAGAAAAACTGGGTCTGGCTTGAGGATTTAAACTGCAAAGCCCATCCCCAGTGATACATTTCCTCAAACAAGGCCACATCTCTTAACAGTGCCACTCCCTAAAGACCAAGCATTCAAATCTAGGAGCCTATGGGAGCCATTCTTATTCAAACCACCACATTCCACTTAGCCTTATCATAATACAGAAATGCATTCAATCCAACTTCAAAAGTCTTCATAGGTATAACAATTTCAACACTGTTTAAAAATCGAAAGTCTCGTCTGAGAATCATGGCAATCTCTTAACTGTGAACCCTATAAAATAAAGATTAAAAAAAAAAACAGATCACATACTAACAATATACAGAATTTATATTGCCATTTTAAGCAGGAGAAAATGGAGCATAGAGAGGAAATACTGGACCAAAGCAAGACCAAAAAACAGCTGGGCAAACTCCAAAGTCTGCACCTCCATGTCTAGTGAAAATCTTCAGATCTTCATCTCCTTTCAGCTTTGTTGACTGCCACACACTTCTCTCTCTTGTGGCCTGGTTCCACTCCCTGTTAGCAGCTCTCCTTGACAGGTATCTCACAATTCTGAAATCTCTAACATTTTGGGGGCCCCAAGGCAAACCAGGCTTCACCTTCACAGCTTCCCTCAGTGGCCTCACTGGGCCTTCATGCAGGGGCATCCCTCACACATGCTTAGCTTCAGCAGCTTTCCTTAGCTGGGGAGGGAGATTCTACAACCCCTTTCTTGTATCTTTGACTCTAAAGTTAGAACCATATGTCTAAAGCTGCCAAGTCCTACTGCTTGCTGGGCCTGAAACATGGCTGCCTTGTCCAAATACATTTTTTGCTAGCTTTCTTTTTTCTGATGTTTTCTTTCACTGCCTAAGTGTACCTTTACTTGGAACTTGCTCTGTAGACCAGGCTGTCCTTGAACTCTGAGATCTACCTGCCTCTGTCTTCTGACTTCTGGGATTAAAGTGATGCACCACCAAACCAGGCCCTAAATTTTTCTTTAATTCCTTTTTACAATTAGAAGCTTAGCTGGTCACCACTTCCTTTATTCTGTTTAGCATCAGGCTTTCTTTATCTTCTTGAGCAGGAGACTAAGCTCCATTACACCCCCTGTTGCCTCCTTTGTCCTCAAATGGTACACTTTGTATTTTTCCTTGCTCATCTTGCTCCTTTTCATTATAGATCTACATAAGCTTGGCCTCTAAAAACCAAGCAATACAGTCAACACTAGGCTGTTGGAAAATCTCCTTTCCCAATGCTGTTAATCTAAAACTCTCTACTTTAGCCTCAGACAGATTTTTTTTTTTTTTTTTTGACAAGGGCAGAAAACAGCCACATTCTTCACCAAAATATCACAAGACTCTCTAGGCCACTTACTGATATTCTCCTCTGAAACTTCTTGAGCTGTCCCCCACCCCCAGGTCAAATCACTCTCAGCACCACTGACTTTTATGCTCTACTAGCATAGCCCATTAAGATCTACTTAAAGCATTCAACTTCTTTCCTAATACAAAGTTTCAAAGTCTACATTCCTCCAAAGAAAAGCATGCTCAGGCCTATCACAGCAATACAACCACTTCTGGTACCAACTTCTGTATTAGTTAATGTCCTATGGCAAGTCTTATAAAGGAAAACATTTAGTTGGGACTGGCTTACAGTTCAGAGATTTAGTCCATTATTGTCATGGGCAGGAAGCAAGGGAGTGAGCAGACAGATATGATGCTGGAGAGGTAGCTGAGAGTTCTGTATCCAGATCTATAGGCAATAAACAGGAGGATGAGAGGACACTGGGCCTGGCTTGAGGCAGCTCTTTCCAAGCCTGTAACAGGTAACAGCCTTGCAACCATCTTGACAGTGACATTTTGAAATGTGTTTCACTTTGTTGCACAGGAAACTAGCCTTGAAGCCTGTGCTAAAGTCACTCCCCTTCCGGCCTCACAAGGGTTTGCATTATCACCTGTTTGTATATCACCTGTTGTTGAAACAGCATGGTCTCATTGTATAGTCCAGGAAGCAATCTTCCTGCTTCAGCCTTACAAGTGCTAGGATTATAGGTATGAGTCGCTATGCCTTGCTAACATCCAGCTTTTAATGATTCTTTAAAAATCACAGAAAGTTCATTGTCTATTGTCTCCCACTATGAATTCAGAGGCATCTGTAATTAGTCACTCTGTTAGTGTTATTATTTCAGGTATATTAACTGTGTCAATCTTATTCAGCTAATCTTCACAAAGTACTATAAACTGTATGGCTTATAAACAATGCGATTTATTTCTCAAAGACTGGAGGTAGGTAGTCAAAGATGTAGGCACTGGGGATTCTGTCTGGTAAGGGCTGTTTCCTATTCCTATGCCATGTGTTTTTAGTGTATTCTCACATGGGGTAAGAGATAGCTGTTCTCTGTTTTAAGGGCATTCATCCCATTTAGAAGGAGTCTAACTTCGTAGGGCATGGTGCCATGCTTCTGTAATTATATTTGGGAAGTGGGAGGAGGAGGGCCAGGTGTTCAAGACCATCCTTGGGTATACAGCAAGTTTGAGAACAACCTAGGTTACATATCCTCCTCCAAAAAGAGAAAGAGTCCACTCTCTTGAACTAATGACTTCCCAACAGCTTCTCCTCTTCAATATCACCTTGAAGGGTGGGTTTCAACAGAAAAATTTAAAGAAATCATAAATCATTCAGACCACAACATTTAAGTTTTTCTCCCAAGAGATAGGGATATAGCTCAGTTGGTAGAGTATTTCAGTTTGATTGCCAGCACTACATAAATTGGGGATGGTGTATGCCCTAGCAATAATCCCAAAGTTTGGAAAGCAGAGACAATGAACACATGTTCAAGGCCAGCCTGACCTATATATTGATTTGCAGGCTGGACAGTACTATGTAGTACTGTCAAACAACAAACAACAAAAACAAGCAATCAAAAGACTTCAAAATCATCCTCAGCTGCACTGCAAGTTCCAGCCTGGAACACATAAGACTCTGCCACGAAAACACAGCACAGTTTTTCTTCCCAACTTGTGCAGCCAAGAGTTTTCAGAGGCAAACAACTGTTTTCTCTCCTCATACCCACATACCACAATTATTCTCTCAGATAATCGATTCACTAAATTCATTCCTCAGTGAAGAGCGTATATCTAGAGTAAATATAAAACACAAACCTTTATGCTCTTCAGTTATAATCAATTCAATATGGCTACTATTCATGAGGCAATTATTTTAAGCTTAGCAAATCAACTACAGCTCCTTTATTGAATTAGGCTTGATACTGTAGAGCTTCCAGGGTGTTTATTTGCCTTAGCGTACTTCTAAGCAGTCTTTAACCTCCATGCTAATAACCCCCATCCTCTGCATCCACCTCTAGGTAATGATTTTAGTTTAATGAGAGTTCATGGAAAACGTTTGAGAAAAGGTCTCATTTTAAACTTTTTTGATTCTTTGTGAATTTCACATCATGTACCCCTATCCCTTCATACCTGCCTGCTGCCCCAAAAGAAAACAAACAAACACCCATCTCACTGTGGAAGCTGCTGTGTGTCATGATGTGTCACACAGAACATCCTTTTGCCGAAACAACTTTACTTAGAAATGTTCTTTGCAATGAGTCATTGGTCTGGTTTGAGTTTCCTGGCTTCTGCTATACCATCAATACTGGGTCCTCACTGGGACTCCTCTTGGATATTCTATTGTTGCCCTGTGTCATAGAAATCCTGAAGCTTTGGATCTGTAGAACCAGTCCTTTCACACACATCAGAGGTTCATGGATGAGGTAGATATTGGAGTGGACCAACTCAAAGCCCTAGATCTGGGCCTGGGTAGTAGCTGAGTTGGTCAGTCTGCCAACTCACCTGTACCTGTACCACCAGAGCCAGCTCTCCAGGTGATAGAGGTGAGGCAGTCTCTCCTGTACTCCTGCTCTTGCTCCCTCACCGCCCCCCCTGCTCTACTATGCTGCCCAGGGAGCCCACTCTCCTGAATGCCATAGCCAGTGAGGGGCAGGGCCAGTTCTTCCTCACTCAGTTTATTGGGGCCAGCTCTCTGGCACCAACATCAGCAGAGCCTGCTCTTCCATGCTGCTCAGGCAAGGGATTGGGATAGCTCAGCACAGTACTGGAATATCTACTCGGCCTTAGGCACCAGCCAGACCCCCCGCCCCCCGCCCTCCCCATGGCCTTTGATGGTAACTTTGGCCATGGTCATTGACACAGACCCAATTGCAGCAGGACCAAAGACCCAGACATGGCCCTCAGTGGCAGCTTGGCCTAGGATGTCACCATGGCTTCAGGTGGCAACACCGGCCACTCAGATCAGTTTGCCCCATCCCCATTCTGTCAGTATGGTCTCAGGAACTCAAAGTGGTCCCAGGTATCAGCCCAGACCACAGACATATGGATGGTCTTTGGTGCCAACACACACTACAGCCATCAGCACAGACCACTGTAGGGCCATGGACCCAGACATCACCATAACCACAGGTAGTTGTGCAGGCTCGTCAGATCCACCCATTGTAGTGTCTCTAGTTCTATCTCACCATAGCACACAAACTGCCTGGCTTTGCTTTCTCTCCCATATTTTCACCTTGTACTCCCTCTGTCCCATCTCATATTTCCTCATTGTAGTGTGCTCTTAACAGGGCCCAGGGTCTAAACTGTCATTGTCTCTATATCTCTCTTATACCTGTAAGGATACTTGGGAGGCCAAGACAAGAAGAGTGTAGTGAGATCCAACCATTCTGGGTCACAACAGGAGATTCTGTTTCTTGGTTTTTGTTTTTATTTGTTTGTTTGTTTTTGGCTTTTTCAAGACAGGGTTTCTCTGTGTAGCCTTGGCTGTCCTGGAACTCACTCTGTAGCCCAGGTTGGCCTCGAACTCAGAAATCCGCCTGCCTCTGCCTCCCAAGTGCTGGGATAAAAGGCATGCGCCACCACCGCCTGGCTGGTTTTTGTTTTTAAAGGGATATGTGTATAGAAGTGTTGGAGAGATAGCTCCATGGTCAAGAGCACAGGTTGCGTTTTCAAGGACTCAAGTTCAGTTCCCAGAATCCACATAGTAGTTCAGAATCTTCTGTAATTGTCCCAAGGAATCCCATTCCCTCCTCTAGCCACTGTGGACTGTTATGGGACATTTGATTACACTCTGAACCCCAAGATTGTGTTATTTACTGGAAAACCCTGTTTCTAGTTGTGCTGTAACTCAGTCCTAGCACACACATTTAAATCTAAGAACTTTCTGTTTATTGTAAACAGTATTAAATAAAGTCAATCAAAGGTCAAGAGGAGGAGCAAGCAACCAGTTGACAGGGAATGAACATAGGTAAAAACCGTAGAGTAAGAGGAAGTCTGGGGGCTAGAGAGATGGCTTAGAGGTTAAGAGCACTGGCTGTTCTTCCAGAGGTCCTGAGTTCAATTGCCAGCCACCATATGGTGGTTCATAACCATCAATAATGAGATCTGGTACCCTTTTCTGGCCTGTAAGCATACATTCAGGCAGAACACTGTATACATAATAACTCTTTTAAAAAAATAAATCTTTTTTTTTTAAAACTTTTATTGCATTATGATGAGAAAAGTTACATGATTTCAATTTATCGGAATTTGTT
>NW_022196903.1:143198817-143219740 GCF_008632895.1 Mastomys coucha
CCAGCACTTGGGAGGCAGAGGCAGGTGGATTTCTGAGTTCGAGGCCAGCCTGGTCTACAGAATGAGTAGCAGGAAAAAAAAGAGAGAGATGCACAGGAAGTAGAAGGGAGGGACATTCAGTTTGAAGGGTTTTTGAGAGAGTGTGAAGGACAGCCTGCTTTCTTTTTGGGATGTCGCTGAGAAGTAAGGTCAGGTGGGTGCTTTCTCTGTCTCTGTGAGCTAGCAGGCTTTCACCCCAGCTCCTGAGTACTTATTGGTAAAATTGAATGTTTGAGATTTTGTTAAAAACAATAGTGGACACTGCACAGTGTAGTGTACAGACATACCTGTAGTCAAAACATCCATACTCATAAAATTTTAATTAACTAGTAAATTTAAAAAAATTTTTTTTGTATTTTTGAGACTAGATCTCACTATGTAGTCTTGGCTGTCCTGTAACTTACTATGTAGACTAGGTTGGTGTCTCGAGCAAGGGCCAAGTGGCACTTCCCGCTGGGAAGGATAGCGACAGAGCTCCTTCACTCAGGTGTTCGTACACTGGATTCCACCACGAGAAATACCTCAGGAGTAGTAAGAGAGGACTCAACACACTGTTTAGGTTTTGAATGCTTTATGTCAGTTTCCAATACAACTACACACAGCATACAATATGTTATCAGAACTAAAGTAATAAAGGCTATGACAATATAATAGCTAAACACTTCGCTTTACCGCATATTGAATATATACAGCTTTACTCTACTGCCTATTAGGGGGTATACGACCTGACAGTGTCTCTGGAACCAGGCTCAGCTATCTCTGAGGCAGGGCATAGTGTTCTCGGATGAACCGAAAGTAGTTGATGTCCAGCAGGTCCAGCTATCTCTCGGCCAGAGGGCTATACTTGACCATGAAGGAAATGTTTGACTGTAGATAATGTTTGACCATGAAGATTACTTGCCCTCAAAGTCTCAGGTGGTCTCAGATGGTCTCTGGTCATTGTGGCAGAGTCTGGAGGCTCAGGAGGTAGGTTCACAGTCAGCAGTCATGGCTACCAAGAGCAAGGGATGCTAGCTTGTCTCCTAGCTGCCTTTTTAAACTATTTTTGATGTCACACTGAAGCAGGGTTTAGATAACCACTCATGTCTGGTTATCTTCTCAAGTTGTTTACTTTTCTATGGAAAAATTTCTGCACAAATGTATACTTCTAATATCTCTCATTTTGGCAAAACATCTTTCATATATTATTCTAGGTAACTAATACATCAAAACAACTTACTGCAAATAACTTATTTCAAAACAACTTCCAAACATTTCCTATTACAATGTGGAGCAAGTCTTGCTACAGGCCTGCTCCTTACAGTTGGCCTTGAATTCACAGAGATTTGCCTGCCCCTCCCTTTTAAGTCTTGGGATTAATGTTATGTGCCTTTATGCCCAACCAACTATTTTTTTTTAATGGATCTACAGAGGTGGCTCAGCAATGAAGAGTCCTTGATGACCTTAGAAAGGACCAGAGTGTGGTCTCTAGCACTCACATCAAGTGTCTTATAATCACTCCAGGTTCGGGAGATCTAACTCCCTCTTTTGGCCTCCAAGGTTGCACACACATACACATTTTAAAAGAAAAGAGAAAAAAGAAAAAAGAATTTCCCTTTTAAAACAACAACAACAGGCCGGGCGGTGGTGGCACATGCCTTTAATCCCAGTACTTGGGAGGCAGAGGCAAGCAGATCTCTGAGTTCCAGGCTAGCCTGGTCTACAAAGTGAGTTCCAGGACAGCTAGGGCTATACAGAGAAACCCTGTCTCAAAACAACAACAACAACAACAACAACATCAACAAAAATATATCTCCATGATTATTCCTTTTAACTTCTGCCTCAAACAGTAATTAAAAGCAGCCAGAAGGAGCTCCCTGCTTCCTATACATGGATGAAATGTGTTTAGCTAGTTTCTCACTCCAGCCATTATGCCTTGCCTTCTGAAGCCACCGACTATGAACTCTATCCCTTTGGAAAATAAACCCTTTCTTTCCTAAGGAGAAAAAGCCCCAGCAGACAGAAAGATGCTGGGAGAAAAGCCAGGCTAGTTGTACTATCCTGGATAGGTGTTACTTACTTCTAGTTTACTCACTGTAATTTTGTTAAGGAAAAAAAATAATATTAGACTCTATCAGTCTTCAGACAAGTGAAAATTATAATCTGGTAGGTAGCTATTTAAAGTAGTAGAATTTAAGGCAATGTAAAAGACTTAATTTTGAAGACCCATGTTATTAATTAAGGGTGGGAAAGAACAGCATCTGGTTGGTAAGGTCAGGAGCATGTATCAACTATTTCAGATACATATTTCTTCAAGGTTCACCTTCCTGTAATTAGCTTCCCTATCTTTCAATTATAAGCAAACTTGTGTTTTAGTTTTTTGGGACAGGGTTTCTCAGTGTAGCCCTGGCTGTGGCTGTCCTGGAACTTATTCTGGACAACATAATAGCCTCAAACTCAGAGATTCACCTACCTCTACCTCTGAAGTGCTAGAGTTAAAGATAAAAGGTGTGTCACCACACCTGGCTTTTTGAGGCTGACCCCTAATTTGCTCTCTAGTACTGAGATTATAGACCTAGATCAAAACTGCAAGCAAACTTTAACTTGTTAACTTTGCAAATTCATTTAAAAAAAAAAAAATCAAAGAGCCAGGTGGTGGTGACGCATGCCTTTAATCCCAGCACTTGGGAGGCAGAGGCAGGCGGATTTCTGAGGTTCGAGGACAGCCTGGTCTACAGAGTGAGTTCCTGGACAGCCAGGGCTACACAGAGAAACCCTGTCTCAAAAAAAAAAAAAAAATCAAAGAAGGGCTGGAGAGATAGCTCAGAGGTTAAGAGCACTGGCTCCTTTTCCAGATGTCCCGAGTTCAATTCCCAGCAACCACATGATGTGGTTCACAACCACCTATAATCAGATCTGGTGCCCTCTTCTGGCCTGCTGTATACATAATAAATAAATAATAAACAAATCTTTTTTAAAAAATCAAAGAAATTTCTTTTTGAACAAAGTATCTTACATAAAAATAGAATTTCTCCTTTAAAAAGAATGAAGCAGACTTGGAATTTATTAAATGTATTAAAGTAAACTTTAGAATTAAGAGAAAATGTTCAGAAAAATATACCTGAGAGCACTCTCTTGAGAGAGTCCCCAGAAGTATAATTTCAGTTAAAATTAGTATGCTCAGCCTTGAAACTGGGGCCACTAAATTTTTTTTAAAATGAAATTATACTTTTTTTTTTTTGGTAGGATCTCACTGTATATCCCAGTTTTGACTAGAACTTGATATGTAGACCATCCAGCCTTATGTCATAGGTCACTTTGATTCTGCCTCCAGAGTGCTGGGGTTACAGGCCACCACACCCATCATGAAATCCTATTTATTTAATTTGTTGTCCTTTTGAGATTGAGTCGGATATAGCCCAAAATGACCTCAAATTTGATTTATACCTGAGAATGATCTTGAACTTCCAATCTCCCTGCCTCTACCTACTGAATACTGGGATTACAAGCATTTGCAAAGTGTAGAGAATGCCTTGTGTATTTTATGGATGCATCTGTCAATTAAAAAGCTGATGTCCTGTGGCTTAGACAGGAAATAGAGGTGGGACATCTGGGAGGAGAAAGGATTCTGGGATAGAGCCAGATATAGGGGATGAGCCTAGAAAGATATAAGGAGACAGACACTTGGTACCTGAGCACAGTTAACTAGCCATGTGGGAGAATGTAGGTTAAAGTATATGGGATATATTAAGTTACGATTCTAGTCAGAATAAAATTCAATCTGTAGAGCCTAGCTATATAACCAAGGTATTTATAAATATATTTTGACTCTGAGTCTTATTTCTGAGAGCCTGGCACTGGAAGAATGGGGCCTAATCTTAACACCTAAGAACTGAAAAAAAAATTAAACATTTTTGTTGTTGTTGTTTTGGTTTTTCGAGACAGGGTTTCTTTTCTTTTTCTTTTTCTTTTCTTTTTTTTTTTGGTTTTTCCGAGACAGGGTTTCTCTGTATAACTCTGGTTGGCCTGGAACTCACTCTGTAGACCAGGCTGGCCTCGAACTCAGAAATCCATCTGCCTCTGCCTCCCAAGTGCTGGGTGGGATCAAAGGCATGTGCTACCACTGCCCGGCCAAATTAAACATTTTTTAACCCACATTTGCCTGATCTTCTTAGCTTTAAAAATAAAATCATTAAATGTCTGGATTTTGCTCAGCAATTCTTTGCTTGTTTAGCAGAAGGTTCTGGGGCCAGCCTGGTCTACAGAGTGAGTTCCAGGACAGCCAGGGCTACTCAAAGAAACCCTGTCTTGAAAAAACCAAAAAAAAAAAAAAAAAAAAAAAAAAAAAAAAAAAAAAAAAAAAAATGCTTTAAACCAAGTGTCATGGTGCCTTCTTATAATCCCAACACTTGAAAAAAATCAGGAGGGTCAAGATTCAAGACCACCCTGGGATATGCAACTAGTCTGAGGATAATCTGGTCTTCATGAGACTGTTTCAAGAATCAAACAAAAAATTAAAAATAAAAATAAAACAAGCAGCTGGCCATAGTGGTGGTGCATACCTTTAATCCCAGCACTCAGGAGGGAGAGGCAGGTGGATCTCTATGAGTTTAAAGCTAACCTGGTCTTCTTAAGGAGTTCCAGAGCAGCCAGAATTAAATGGTAAAAAACAGTCTCAAAAAATAAATAAAGTAAAGGTTAGGGAGATGACTCAATGGTTAAGAGCATTTGTTGCTCCCAGCACCTATGATATGGTTCTGTGAGATTCCCGGAGGGACCCCCACACTCAAATCCTGGGAGCGACGACCCCACATACCACCAAGACATGGACTTGATGCAATCTGCAAGAGGCTTTTTATTCCAGCTAGCTGGGGCGAGACTCATATCCCTCGCAGGGGTAGAGGAGTCTGGCCCCGAGCAAGGTCTTAGGCAGCTTTTTATTCCTGTGCAGTTGCTGTGGCAAAAGGGAAGACTGGGGTAAGGGGAAGGTACAGGGTGGTTTCTGGTTGGTGCTGGCTCCTGCTAGGGTCCAGGGGCGGGCTAGCCACCTGGCATTGTTTGGGGCCAGGTTGTTTCTGGGTTCTTGGGCCAGGTTGTCTTGGTTCTCTTGTTTCTGGGTTCTGGGAGCTGCTGGTCTCCCATTGTTTTTAGATTCTGGGAGCCGGTCTCCCATTGAGTTTAACTAATGGCTAAATTCCCACAGTACAGTTTGAAAACTTAATCTTACAGTTCACAACAGTCTGCATCTCCAGTCCCAGGGAACCTGAGACCCTCTTCTAAACTATGAGGACAATGGATATATATGCATACTTACATGCATGCAGGCAAAATGCTCATATAAATATAAATAAGTTTTTATTTAAAAACAACAACAACAAAATAAGCAAAGGTGTGCCGGGTATTATTGTATTTACCCATAATCCCAGCACTCAAGAGGCAGAGAAAGGTGGATCTCCGTGAGTTCAAGATCAGTCTGATCTACAGAGCTAGTTCCAGGACAGCCAGGACTACACAAAGAAAACCTGTGTCAAAAGCAACAAAAACACAAACCTAAAATTACAATTTAATATACAACAAAACATGAGGAGGCTAACAGTCTAGGGATATGGCTCACAGATAGCTTTCTTAGAACACATGAAGCCCTGGATTGCATCCCAGATACAGGGGGAAATAATCAGTAGAGAAAATAATAGCACTCAAACATATATTATTTTTCTTAAATTCTAACTTATTAAGAGCATAAGGGCCGGGCAGTGGTGGCACACGCCTTTAATCCCACTATTTGGGAGGCAAAGGCAGGCAGATTTCTGAATTCGAGGCCAGCCTGGTCTACAGAGTGAGTTCCAGGAGTTCTCTGTGCTACAAACAACAAAAAACCAGAGCATAGGGCTAGAGAGATGGCTCCATGCTTAAGAGCACCTGTTGATCTTGTAAAGAAACCAGACTTAGTTCCCAGTGCCCATGTGATAGTTTATAACCATCTGTAACTCCAGTTCCAGAGGATCCAACACCATCTTCTGATCTTCCTGGCACCAGGCAATCAGTTCATCATATACATACATACATGCAAGCGGACATTCATACTCACAAAATAAAATAAATAAATCTAATTTTAAAAAGCATATAATTCATGCTTAGAACTATTTACTTTTTTTATTTTACAATTCTTTTTTAAAATTTATCTTATGTACACTGTAGCTGTCTTCACACACACCAGAAGAGGGCATCAGATCCTATTACAGATGGTTGTGAGCCACCATGTGGTTGCTGGGAATTGAACTCAGGACCTCTGAAAGAGCAGTCAGTGCCATTTGTCCAGCCCCTATTTTACAAATTTGTACATTAAGTTTTATGAAGTTTTAAAGATTTTCTATCTTAGTATGTGTGTGTGTGTGTGTGTGTGTGTGTGTGTGTGTGTGTGTATAAAAGCATCCTAGGAGATCAGAGAGTGTTGAATCCTCTGGACCTAGAGTTATAGGTGGTTGTGAACTACCCAATGTGGATACTGGAAACTACTCTGAAAGAGCAGTAAGCATTCTTAACCACTGAGCCATCTCTCCAGCTCCACATTTATTACTTAGTGTGTACCTATGTATTTGGATGAACATGTGAAACAATGTACATACAGAAATCAGAGGACAATCATGGGATATGGGCTCAAACTCTTAGCAGCAACTGCATCTATCTGCTGAGCCATCATGCTGGCCCGCTAGAGCTATTTATAAAGTGAATCCATTTTGCAGCTATAATTATTACCAGTAGAAATAATCACTATTATCTTAGGGATACACACTATATAATTTATAGCTAGAAATTTAAAAATATGCACAACCACCTTATCAATATAGTCGGGTCAAAGTGACTTTGGACACTCCTCTAAAGCAACATATGGCTTGATTGAATTAAAGGACCAAATCAATATTAAAAATTTTGTTTAAAAATATGAAAATGTGAATTTAAGACATTAAAATACTGTCTTGTAATGTCTTACAACCTAATCGTTGGCTACAAGCTGGCAGCAGCTACACACAGAGTAGCAATTAAAGTGACAGCACTTGTCTTGAGGCCAAATTAGGGGAAATTATTTACTCTCCTTGCTATGGGTGGGAGTGTTTACGAATCCCATAATATAGATTAATGAGATTATGGTTACATACATACTACTCTTTATATTCATCTTTAAATGTACAATTTGGTAATTATTTTCCAAGAAGAACTACTCCAAAGCAACTGAAATAAGAAACACTTCAATCTTTTATCTTGTGTGTCTGTTTTGAGAACCATCCTCATAGTCCAAACCCTGACCAAATATTGAACACTTTCTTGCTTTTTGTAATAGAAATTTCCAAACAAACACAAAATAGACTAATGAGCTCTCCAGTGTCTGTTGTGATATATTTACATATCTTAACTTTTGTCTACCCTTCATTTTGGCTTATTTGAACTCAATGATCAAAGACTAATGTTATAGTTTAGTGATAGATCTTTTGCTGTGGTGGTTTAAATGAGAATGGCTCCCATTGGATAATTTATTTGAATGTATGGTTATCAGGGTGTGGCAGTATTTGGAAGAAATTAGGAGATGTGGCCTGGGGGTAGACTTTAAGTCTTCAAAAACCCAAGCCAAGCTCAGGCGCGTGCTCTCTCCCTCCCTCTCCCTCTCTCCTTCTCTCCCCCCCTTTCTGTCTGTCTGTCTCTCTCTGTCTCTCTCTCTGTCTCTGTCTCTCTCTCTCTCTCTGTTTCTGTCTCTCTCTGTCTCTCTCTCTTTCCCTCTCTCTGTACCACCCCCCTCTTTTTTCTGCTGCCTACAGATCTGGATGTAGAACTCTCAGCTACTCTCTAGCACCATGTCTGCTTGTAATGCTACCTTGCCTCTTCTGTGATCATGGTATATCTCTTCACTGCAATAGAACACTGAACAAGAGACCTGCCTAATAAATCAAGGACCCATCCCAGGGTCCCTGGGATGGGTCCTTGATTTCAACACTATATGAAATATAAAATAAAATCAAGGGCCTTGTTTGGTTCATTGGCCTTTTAAATTTTTAATTTTGGAGATTGGAGGATGGCTCAGTGGTTAAAAGGTCTAGCTGCTCTTCTAGAGGACCTGAGTTTGTTTCAACTAAACTGAGGTGTCAGCGTTTGTGCTGGTGTTGCTCATTTTAAGTTGTTTGGGGCTGGAGTTACAGCTCAGCCCGTTGAGTGCTTTCCTAGCAAACACAAAGCCTTGGGTTTATTTCCAGCATTTTGTAAACCAGGTGTGCTAGTGCATGCCTATAGTCAGCACTGAGGAGAATGGAGTCAGGATTATAAATTCAAGGCCTTCCTTGGTTTAGTAAGTTTGAGGACAGCAGGACACAGATAAGATCCTGTCTCAAAAACAACAAAACAAACAAAACAAACCAAAAAGAAAACAAAAACCCACCACCAACAAAAAACACAAGTTTTATTTACCATTAATCTAATTTTGGATCAAAAAAGAACACTAAGAGCCATGCTGCCAAGTAAGTTTGTTCCAAACAAGACAAGTTTACCAGGGAAGCATGAATGAGCCCTTCACAGACTTGTCCCTCTGTGCAAAGATCCAGGAGTCTCTAGGTCCAATGAACACCTGCATTTTATCCCTTATCTGAAATACAACACGTGAAGCAGGAAATATAAAATTTGGTACTGTCAATGTTCAATTTTACCTAATCTCTGTTACTCTGAAAAACAGGTTAAAAAAAAATCCTCCACAATCCGTTTCCTGGTACACAGCTTACTTCAAAGACCCACCCTTCCTGTAGGACTTTAGTATCTTTCAGGTACTCCTCTTTGTTTGCCTAGGACAAGAACAGACACAAGGCTTCACAACTCTTTGCTTGATAAACGATAAATGATTAGCTGAGTTGCTTGTTCCACTGATCACCAGGAGCAAAGTGCTTGTTAGCCAAGCTTTGGTCAACCCCTTTTCCTTCCCAGGCCCCTGAACCTTGGCCCACACTCCGTCTGAGTCAACAAGTGTCCCCTAGAGGGCAGTTGGCCTCAGGGTCATTCTCAGATCAGCACACACCCTTTCCATATTTTTTTGTTGAAATAGTGCCCCTCTTCTATTGCTGGGGCTCCCTGACCCTCTAAATGTTACTTTTAGATACAAGTCTCTCTTTACTAAGTCTTGATTTTTAAGTTTAAAGACCCAGAAGTACAAGACAATCTCTCAGCTCTTATTTTAATCTCTATCTAGTGCATACGTTGTTAATACTTTTCAGCTCTGCGGGTGGATTTCTAGTGAGACCAATGGCTTGCCAAGAAAAAAAAAAACTCTGACAAATGATGTTAAAGGCAGGTAGTCAAGATGATGGGAAAGACTGTTTGCATTGTCTTATATACCATTGCATTTAATTCTTCTAACTTCTATAAAAGGTAAGTACTGTCTTTCAGCTGTTTTATAGGTGGGGAAACTGAAGCCTGTAAGAGTTCAAAACACTCTCAGACAGCCCATGAGTTGTAAAATTGGATGCAAATCTGGATCAATTTGTGGTTGTAATTGGTTCGGTGCTGGAAAACATCTTTACTCCCTCTGCATAGATCCTGACAGTGAAGACTGACTGAGCCTCTCTTCTTGGCATCAGTGTTTGAGGGAAGGGGTTTTTGTGACAGTAGCTAAACTAAAAAATTAATCATCCTGTCTCACACCTATTCCATAGCAAGACCCTTCATTTTGTACTGAGGGACTTTGGGTGTTTACTTGATGATGGTATGGCTATGGACAAGAAGCACATGAAAAAGCTACTACTGTTCTGCTAGGATCTAGGTTGGTGACAACAGGGAGGATACATGTCCACCTTCTGAACACAGCCCATCTCATGGAACTGTTGCAGCTGCAGAGGCTGAGGTCACTCTGCCACTGGTCTGTGGTGAAAATAAACAAAGGCCTGCCTGGAGTCAAGAGAGTGTAAATTACAGAAATGAATAAACACCCCCCTCTCCTGGCTATTGTGAGCATTGCAATGGCCTTATTAACGATCCAAGCCACAGACGAGGAATTTTAGAGTCCCAGCATCTTAGGGTCACGGTGGTGGTGCTGGCCTGCAATACCAATACCAGGAGGCTGAGACAAGAGGGTCAGAAGTTCAAGATCGCTCTTGGCTACATAGCAAGTTGGAGGCCCAGTAGGAAAATGTATGTACCACCAAACACTGCCTCCTTAGCTGTTGCCACCACCTCCTCTTTTTCCTCCTCCTCCTTCTTTAACAGAATCTTGTTATATGACTCTCTGGGATACCCTGGTATTCATGATCTTCTTGCCTCAGCTTCCTGCTGAGATTACAAGTGTTACTACCTTCATAATAAATTTACTCCAGATACCCATAATAAATAAAAAATACGAAGAATTTTTGAAGTATTTCAAAAATGAACTTATGGGTTCTTGGATGGCTGAGAATTTTTGGGAATTCTTATTTGTCATTCTGAATCATAACAACTGACAGCTTATCCAAGAGGCTGAGGCAGAAAGACTGATGAACACTCAAAGATAGTGTAAGCTACACAGTAAAATCCTCTCTCAACAAAGATAACAATAAAGAACTGATATCTTCCAGCAATTTGAGAATACCACCCTAACTTAATGCTATCTGTGGCCTATGGAAGATTAAAGTTTCACAATCTCAGAAAAGTACCACCTACAAATAGTTGTAGGTCCTAATTATGACATAATCTGAAGTTTAAAGAGGGGGAGAAAGCCAGTGTTCTTCCATTTATGGAGAGAGTTCTACCATTAAAACATTCTTCAAAGCCAGGTGGTGGTGGCGCACGCCTTTAATCCCAGCACTTGGGAGGCAGAGGCAGGTGGATTTCTGAGTTCGAGGCCAGGCTGGTCTACGGAGTGAGTTCCAGGACAGCCAAGGCTACACAGAGAAACCCTGTCTTGAAAAAACAAACAAAAAAACAAAAAAAAGAAAGTGGCCTGGTGAGATGGCTCACTGGGGTAGTGTTTCCTTTGTAAAACCGAAGTTTAATTCCAGGTTGTACACACACAAAATAAATAAAGGTAACTTTTTAAAAATGCCCTTGAAGCTCAATACTATATATGTCAAATATATGCAAGGGAGGGAGAAAAGGAAGGAAGGAGGATGCAAAACAATTCTAAGGTCAGATTTCTAGATTTGGTATTCCAGATTTCAAAGGGATAAATCATCTGCTCCAACAGATTAAAGCCACCAGAGCTGCATTGGCTAGAATAAATCTATAGTCTCTTGAAAGAATGAAGTTAGTCAATTAACCCCAAGACTACATTTGAAAGCATTTGAAAAAGTTATATTAGAGGCAACAAAAATCAGATTGTATTCTGAATTTCTAAAAGTCCAAAGGTTACATAGTAATTTGCATAGAACTAAATACATTAAGTAGTAGGTTGTCTTCTCTTCCTCCTCTTCCTTCTTCTTCCTCTTTCTTTTGACTTGGGTCATACTTCATGTTCTAGGCTGGCATAAAACCCAAAGTGATCATCCTTTACAGTCTGCTGTCTGTCTGTCTGTCTATCTATCTATCTATCTATCTATCTATCTATCTATCTATCTATCTATCTATCCATCCTGTCTTACTATGTAGCCTTAGCTAGTGAGAGTTCCATACATAGACCAGGCCGGCCTCAAATTCATAAGAGATTAGCCTGCCTTTACCTCTGGAGTGCTATGATCAAAAATATGCACCATCCCAACCAGCTGTTATTTATTTATTTATTTGTGGTTTTTCGAGACAAGGTTTCTCTGTGTAGCCTTAGCTGTCCTGGAACTCACTCTGTAGACCAGGCTGGCCTTGAACTCAGAAATCTGCCTGCCTCTGCCTCCTAGGTGTTGGGATTAAAGGCTTGCACCACCACTGCCCGGCTGTTATTTATTTTAAAGGTTTTTAAATTATGTGTTTACCTGTGTGTGAGTAAGGGCACATGAGTACAGGTATCCTTATAGGCCAGAACATGTCAAATCCTCAAGTGGGAGTTACAGGTGGTTGTGAGCTGTGTAATGTGGCTTTCCTTGTTTACATGTCACTTGGCAAGCAGATATTAGCAATGGCTTCCTGGTGATCAACTGAGGCTTCTCTCTTCTTTCTTTTCTTAAAAAAACAAAACAAAACAAAACAAGTCTTACTAGTTTCTCTGACTGGCCTGGAACTTGCAATGATCCTCTGCTTCTGCCACCACCCCCACCTAACATTTTTTTGTTAGAGAACATGTAGCCAAGATCTAGATGTATTGCTTTGTGGACCTTTTGTATTCTGTATATGGAATGTGTCCTTTTGTGTGTGTGGTGGTGCTGTGGACCTTTTATATTCTGTATACATAATGTGTCCTTTGGGGGTAAGGGGGTAGTACTGTAGACTGAACTCAGGATCTTAAGCATGAGAGGTAAATGTTTTGCCAATGAGCTATAGCCTTGTTTCTTTTTTATTTAAACAAATTAAATTTTATTTTGTTTCTTTTTATTATACATGATAAATGTGTATGTGTGTGCTGGAGGTGCACATGTAGAGATCAGAGGAACAACTTTGAGGAGTTGGGTTTCTCCTTTCACCAGAGGTTCTGGAGAAAGAACTCAGGCTATTAGGTTTGTGCAGCAAGCTCTTTTGCCTGTTGAACCATCTCACTGGCTCTTTTACTGTTCTGTTTTGAGCTGAGTCACACCAGGTTGCACTGACTGGCCTTGAACTTACTCTGTAGCCCAGGCTAACCTTGCGCTTGTCTTCTTCTGCTTCAGAAGCTGGATAGGCAAAATAAAGGCAATACCAGGGTTGGTTTACATGTTGCTTTTACTTGTAAATTTGTTTCTTGTTTTTACAACTTCTATTTATTCACTTAATTTCCAGGGCTGGGCTTGAAATCAGGACCTGGAGCTTGCTAAATTGTTGCACCACCACTGAGCCACAAACCTAACCTTTCTCATTTTTTTAGTTAAAATAAAGGAAAATGAAGTATTAACTTACTTAGAGAAACAGCATTACATAAAGTCTTCAAACAATACTGTTGACACTAGCAAAAACTCAAGCCCATCATTTGCTAGGTTCCAAGGTTCATCATGCAGATTTGATAGTGGCAAAGGCTAGAAGTAGAGAATCCAGAACTGCCTAGGTAGGATATTTCTTAATTCCTTTTGGAGACTATCCTATACCTGTTCATTTTTTTCAGTGTTAGGGACATATCCCCAGGCCTTATGCAGGGTAGGCTCATGACTATTCACACATACATACATACATATATACATACATGTATGAGTACTTGGGTGGTGGAGTAAGACTATCTCTACATGTATATACATTAAAAAAAAATTTTTTTTTTTGAGACAGGGTTTCTCTGTATAGCTCTAGCTGTCCTGGAACTCACTCTGTAGACCAGGCTGGCCTTGAATTCAGAAATCTGCCTACCTCTGCCTCCCAAGTGCTAAGATTAAAGGCATGCACCACCACCACCACCCGGCTACATTAAAATTTTTATTTTGCAAATTTGCATTACAAATTTTATTTGTATTAATCACTTTTCTGTCACGGATAAAGCACCATGACCAAAACAACTTATAGAAGAGTTTATTTCTGGTTCCCAATGATTAGAATCCATGACAACAGAGTGAAGATGGTGGTGGCAGGAGCAGGAAGCTGAGGGCTCACATCTGGGACTGCAAGCACCAAGCAGAGAAAGCCAAATGGGAATGAAGCTCACATTCAGTGGCACACTTCCTCCAGCACAGCCACACTTCCTCAATCTATTCAAAAAGCACTGCCAACTAAAAACCAACTCTTCAAACCTCTGAGCCTAGGGGGAGCATTCAGACTGCTACAGCTATGCTGGGGATTGGGTATAGCTAGGCAAGTGTTATACCATTGACTTGGATTCCCCAGCCCTATTCATCCTTTTAAATAAAATATGTTCTCATTTCATCATCTTTCTTTCTTTCTTTCTTTCTTTCTTTCTTTCTTTCTTTCTTTCTTTCTTTCTTGTTCTTGTTCTTCTTCTTCTTTCTCCTTCTCCTTTTCTCCTTCTCCTTTTCTCCTCCTTCTCCTTCTCCTTCTCTCCCGCCTTTTCTCCTTTTCTCCTTTTCTCCTTTCCTTCTCCTTCTCCTCCTCCTCGTCCTCCTCCTCCTCCTCCTCATTCTCCTCCTCCTCCTTCTCCTTCTTCCTCTTCTTCCTTTCTCTCTGCCTTTCTCTCTTTCTGTCTTTCTCTCTCCCAAGATTTATTTTATGTATGAGTGCTTTATCTGCATGTATACCTGCATGCCAGAAGAGGACATCGGACTGCATTATAGATGACTGTGAGCCACCATGTGATTGCTGATAATTGAACTCAGGACCTCTGGAAAAGTAGTCAGTGCTTTTAACCCCTGAGCTATCTCTCCACCACTCCTCTTTTTAAAAACATTTTTAAAATTTTTTATTTATATGCATTGGTGTTTTGCCTGCATGTATGTCTGCGTAAGGGTGTCAGATCTTGAAGTTACAGACAGTTGTGAGCTGCCATGTAGGTGCTAGGAATTGAACCTGGTCCTCTCAGAAGAAGCAGTCTTAACCGCTGAGCCATCTCTTCAGACTCCTTCTGTTTCTCTTATATTTCATGCACAGATGCAAAACCCTTCCTTCCTTCCTTCCTTCTTTCTATTTCTTTCTCTCTCTCTTTCATCTTTTAAAGATTTATTTGTTTTATGTAAGTGCACTGTCTTTTTTGTTGTTTTTTTTTGTTGTTGTTGTTTTGTTTTTCAAGACAGGGTTTCTCTGGTAGCCCTGGCTGTCCTGGAACTCACTCACTCTGTAGACCAGGCTGGCCTTGAACTCAGAAATCTGCCTGCCTCTGCTGTCCAAGTGGTGGGATTAAAGACATGTGCCACCACTGCCTAGCTAACACTGTCACTGTCTTAAGACACACCAGAAGAGGGCATCAGATTCCATTGCAGATGGTTGTGAGCCATGTTCCTGGGAATTGAAGTCAGGACCTCTGGAAGGCCAGTCAGTGCTCTTTTTTTTTTTTTTTTGGTTTTTCGAGACAGGGTTTCTCTGTGTAGCCCTGGCTGTCCTAGAACTCACTCACTCACTCACTCACTCTGTAGACCAGGCTGGCCTCAAACTCAGAAATCTGCCTGCCTCTGCCTCTCAAGTGCTGGGATCTAAGGCGTGCACCACCACCGCCTGGCCAGTCAGTGCTCTTAACTGCTGAGCCCTGCAAAACCATCCTAAATGTCTGGAGGACGAAAAAGTCACACAAGATGTTGAATGAAACAGGACTTTATAAAAACCCAGTGAAGCTGGGCGGTGGTGGCTCATGCCTATAATCCCAGCACTTGGGAGGCAGAGGCAGGTGGATTTCTGAGTTCGAGGCCAGCCTGGTCTACAGAGTGAGTTCCAGGACAGCCAGGGCTATACAGAGAAACCCTGTCTCGGAAAAACTAAAAAAAAAAAAAAAAGAACAATAAAGCAATGAAGATAAAGCAACAAAACCCCTAAAGCAGTGGTTCTCAAACTGTGGGCCATGAGCCCTTTGACAGACCCCTACCTCCAAAAATATTTATATTGTGATTCATAGCAGTTGCAAAATTATACTTATGAAATAGCAATGAAAATAATTTTATGGTCAGGGGTCACCACAACACAAGGATCTGTATGCAGGATCACAGCCTTAGGAAAGCTGAGAACCACTACAGAGAGGAACAACCCCCCCCAAACCTTTTAAGTTCCCAGATATGTCATCTCATCACATTCCCTATAATCCATTCAAAACCCACACTTTTCAAGTGACAAGTTTCAAGATAAATAAGCTATTGACTAGGAAGATGGCTCAGAGGTGAAAGGCACTTGCTACCAAGCCTGACAACCTGAGTTTGCGATTAAGTAATTTGCCTGCTGTTAGTTCGCAGTAAGCTAATGACAGGACAAGCCTGAAGTTTCAGTGACTATAGAGACATGAATGGTTGCTTGAGTCCAGGAAATCAGGGACAGGTTGGATAACTAGTGAGGTCCTACCTCAAGCAGTAACAATTCTTGGTAAAGCTAAGATGATGCTTGTTCCAGAGCAATGCACTTAAATACCATGTCATATCCTGTTATTCTATTTAAACTCAGTATTGAGAAAGAGAAAACTTCAGCACATAGTCCAAGACAAGAATTCATAGGTTCATTGTGCATAGAATAAGGAGCTCACCCTGGCTGGAGAGGAGCTTTCCGTGGGCCAAGTAATGGGAGATGGAATGAAGCAGATTCAGTGAGGCCAGCAGATTCAGGGCTTCCACTGAGATGCTTAGAGTCTTGGATAAGAGTCATGGTAGGTGTGCAATCAGGGGAGCTAAATAAAAATAGAAGTTCAGTAACTGTCAGCATCTAATGGCCTCTAATAATGAAGTCTACAGAGCATAGACTGTTGTGAAGGTGAAAGGAAAGCTTTCTTGGCAACAAGCTCTAGCTACTATGTCACAGTAATGTCTGTGGGAAAATGGACAGGAACCTCAGCCATGTTCACCAGAAGCAGAGGTCAGAGGCTATAATCTGTCATGGTTAATAGTGAAGATGCCTGCCAGGCAGTGGTGGCACATGCCTTTAATCTCAGCACTTGGGAGGCAGAGGCAGGCAGATTTCTGAGTTCGAGGCCAGCCTGGTCTACAGAGTAAGTACCAGGACAGCCAGGGCTATACAGAGAAACCCTGTCTCAAAAAAAAAAAAAAAAAAAAAAAAAAAAGTGCAGATGCCCATACCTGGAATTACCTGAAAATGTATGCACTGTCCTTTATATCCAATTTCTACTTTGATCTGTGTAGGAACTCACTCCTCAAAAGCACTCTTACCATTAAGCTGTCTCTCTAGCCCCTCCCTCCGTTCCTCCCTCCCTCTCTCTCTCCTTTCTTTCTCTTCTTTCTGTCTCCTCTCTCTCCTTTCTTTCTTTCTTTCTCTCTCTCCTCTCCTTTCTTTCTTTCTCTGTCTCCTCTGTCTCTCTGTCTCTGTTTCTCTCTCTCTCTCTTCTCTCTCTCTCTCTCTCTCTCTCTCTCTCTCTCTCTCTCTCTCTCTCTCTCTCTCTGTTTAAGACAGGGTTTCTTTGTGTATCCCTGGCTGTCCTGGAACTAGCTCTGTAAACCATCTGGCCTTTAACTGAGATCTGCCTGCCTCTGCTTCCCTAGTGCTGGGATTAGTGGTATGTACTTTCACTTCCTGGCTTTCCCTCCTTTCTGAAAAGAGTTTATTTGCAGTGAATGGTGATACACAGATTTAATCCCAGCACTCAAAAGGTAGGTGAATCAATGTGAGTTCTAGAACAGCCTGATCTACAAAGCCAGTTTCAGGACAGCCAGGGCTATTAAGAGAAACCCTGCCTTGAAAAACAAAATATTTTACTTACCTTTATGGGTATGAGTGTTTTGCCTGCATATTTGTCTGTACCACCTGTGTGCATTGCTTAAAGAGGCCAGAAGAGGGCAGCAGATACCCTGGAATTGGAATTATAGATGGTAGCAGACATGTGGGTTCGGGATTGAACCAAGTTTTCTGGAAGAGCAGCCTGGGCTCTTAACCATTGAGACATCTCTTCAGCCAAGTGCATTCTGGGAATGTATGGTGGTTGCCATGGCCGCAGATGTGCAGGTCTCTGTCGCTTATTTGTGATGTCACTGGGTTCTGAGCAGATCCTGATACCAACAGAGACCATACTGGGGAGGGAGCAGGAGTCCACTTTTTTTTTTTTAAAAAAAGATTAATTTATTATTTATTTATTATAAGTACACTGTAGCTGTCTTCAGACGCACCAGAAGAGGGCATCAGATCTCATTACGGGTGGTTGCAAGCCACCATGTGGTTGCTGGGATTTGAACTCATGACCTTCAGAAGAGCAATCGGTGCTCTTACCCACTGAGCCATCTCACCAGTCCCCAGGAGTCCACTTTTAAAATGATGTATTATCAAAAACATTTATGACTGTTAACAGGTATCTGCTGGGACCCAGCTAAGGGTAGATACTGTGGGAGGAACAAAATGTATAAGATTTAAAGCTTCCCTTCAAGAGTTTTGCATGAGGGCTGGAGAGATGGCTCAGCAGTTTGGAGCACTGACTGCTCTTCCAGAGGTCCTGAGTTCAATTCCCAGCAACCACATGGTGGCTGACAACCATCTGTAATGGGGAATCTGGTGACCTCTTCTGGTGTGTCTGAAAAGAGCATCAGTACAAACCTACATACATTAAATAAATATTTTTTAAAAAGTTTTTCATGAATCTCCATACTTCCATAAGTATGCATATGAGCTGTAAGAAAAGTCTATGTTACAAAAGAAAAGCTGCTGAAAAGCAGAGCACAGTGGCCCAACTGTCGGAGTCCTGAAGGCCTCCATAAACTTTTACTTACTTGGCTTCAGTGGGCTGTATCCTGGTCTATAAATGAGATGAGGTCCCTACTCTGCAGGGCTTTGGTGAGGAGAGCATGGAACATTCCGTACCCTCTACTAATAATAATTATTAAAATTACACATAAATATTATGTCTCTCCATGAGTCAGTGAGCTAGAATATATCCTGCTATATCAAGAAATTCTATGCTATATCAAGATTTGCAGGGCATCTTTGTGTGTGTGTGTTTTATTGTTACCCCTGTACCCTTGGCTGTCCTGGAATTTGCAACAGTTCTACTAGGATCACAGACCTGCACTACCAAGCCTGGCTTGGGGAGGTCCTTACACAGAAACATTATTATAAATGATACTTGGTTTAAAGGCAGCAGGAGAAAAGGACTCAATATCACCTAAGACTTGCGTATTTGCAATTTAAAAACAAATTTGAGGGACTGGAGAGATGACTCAGTTGTTAAGAGCAATGGCTATTTGTTATTGAATATAGTTTACTGATATTAGAGATAAAGTCACTTCTTGGACTAAAAGGAGAAGATGTTAGAGTAACCTACCCCCCAACACTTATTGTATCAATTGTCTATGAAGGTATGTTTTTGTATTCTCAGTTAATTGTTGTGCTGGAAGAGCCAGGTGCTGTCTGGGTATGTGGTATTGTCATTTCTATAGCCCACAAGACCTGCTTTTTTTTTTTTTTGGTTTTCGAGATAGGCTTTCTCTGTGTAGCCCTGGCTGTCCTGGAACTCACACTGTAGACCAGGCTGGCCTTGAACTCAGAAATCTGCCTGCCTCTGCCTCCCAAGTGCTGGGATTAAAGGCATGTGCCACCACTGCCGGGCTCCAAGACCTGCTTTTAAATGTAAATGTTTTCTCTCCACTCACTCAAAAAGGTGTAAATACATGGATCAATAATTCTTTGAGATTATCATGTTAAAAAGCAATCTGCCCTTGAGGAAGTGACTTAATCTCAAATCTGGCCAACTGGCAACACTAAGAGATATATGGGGTGGAGATAATCCAGCTGCTGGTTGGTTCAGAGTGGGTAAACTGTGAAACCTCTCTCACAATGCTAATAAGCCTTTTTGTATCAGGAAGGAGGAGTGATTTTTAATGAATAAAGAGCTGGAAGCTGGAGCTGGGGAAGGGACAGAGCAGGGAGAGGCAACTTCATGGAGATAAGGTGGCCAGGGAGTTGGGTTGAGTCTAGATGGCTCACAGGCTTATACTATACAGATGTTTCCATTAAACCCCAAGTAGAAACCTCCCCCCCAAAGCTCCCAAAACATCCTCAGCTAAAGGCCAACTTGGGCTTTTTGACATTCTTCCTCTAAAATTGAGAGGCTAAGTTTAAGTTTTCAAACTGTATACTGTGGGAACTTAGCCATTAGTTGAACTCAGTGGGAGACCAGCTCCCAGAACCTAGAAACAAGGAGACCAGGATGACCTGGCAGAAAAAAGGTAATAAATAACTGCCAGGTGGCTAACTTGCCCCTGAACCCTAGCGCAAGCCTGCACCAATCAGAGACCACCCCGTACTTTCCTTTGCCTTACTTAGTCTTCCCTCTGCCCCAGCAACTGTGTAGGTATAAAGAAAGACCTGTTTAAATTTTTGCTTGGGGCCAGACTCCTCTACCCCTGCATGGGATATGAGTCTTGCCCATGGCTGAATAAAAGAGCCTCTTGCTGATTGCATCAAGTATGCATCTTGGTGGTGTTTGGGGTCGTCGTTCCAGAGCCCTGGGAGTGGGGTCTCCCCTCCTTTCCGGAAAACTTACAAAATCTTGTGACTCATATGACATGAATTGTTTCCATTGTTTCATGGTATGTTAGGGGAATCATCTGACCATAACTCCATGACTTGTACTTTTCCCGTGCAAAATTCCACTTGTGTAGTGACTTACTTGTTTGTTATAAAAAGGTCCTCCTGCTCTTACTCTGTGTGGCTTTCTTCTACTCTAAAGGAAATTGTAAGTTTGGCCTGGCCATAAAAATACATGTTTTACATTGCAATATCTCAATGTCAACTAGTTTTCAGTAGTATAACCCTGGGGATTTCTTTCTTTTTTTTTCTTTTTTTAAAGATTTATGTATTTATTGTTATATGTAAGTACACTGTAGCTGTCTTTCAGAAAACACCAGAAGAGGGCATCAGATCTCATTACGGATGGTTGTGAGCCACGATGTGGTTGCTGGGATTTGATCTCAGGACCTTTGGAAGAGCAGTCAGTGAAAGACCCCCAGAACTGGGGAGATCCTTACTCAAGTCTCGAGATGACGCGACCACCCAATGACTCACGATAGACCGAACTTGCTGCAATCACATGAGGAAGTTTTATTACAAGCAAGACGGGACAAGAGCTCAGGCCAGCATGCTGGGGTCAAAACCCATACACCGCACAGGGAGTAGGGGAGTTCGACCCTGGCCTGGGATTTTACAAGGCTTATAAAGGCATAAACCACAAACCGGGGGAGAGGAAAAGGGGTAGATTATAGGTTTTTCCCGGAAACCTCCTAAGCCATTGTCACACTCCAGCCAGGGCGTTGTGACATTCCACAGAGGGCGTTAGAGC
>NW_022196903.1:143219956-143221297 GCF_008632895.1 Mastomys coucha
GAAGTTCATGTCAGTCAAAGATTTCTCTGCTCTATAGAAGCATGCTTGACTCCATTTTGATTCTACATCAGCGCTCTTACCTGCTGAGCCATCTCGCCAGCCCAGAGCTCAGGGGACCCTCACTCAAGTCTCAGGATGACACGACCACCCAATAACTCATGAGAGACCGATCTTGCTGCAAGTGCACAAGGTTTATTTGGGATAGGCTGGTACTGGGGTCGATCTCGTAACCTTATAGGCCAGAGGAGTTCGACCCCAAACACAAGAAGTGAGGGATATTTAAAGGGAAAAACCACAAACTGGGGTGGGTGGGTGAGTGGGCTACCAAGGAAACATAACAAATTACAGTGGAAAATTTCAGAGGGACCCAACCCAAGGTAATCAATCAGTCAGTTAGGGAAGGGAACATATTCCTTCTAGTAATGTAATCTTCATCTCATCTATAGGTTGGCAGGGTGGCAAGTTTTGGCAGGGTGGAGAGCCTCGTAAACCAGTAGACCTCCATTCCTAGTTCCGCCCTGGTATCAGAAACCAGGACCCTGAGGCTCTGAGTTAGCCAAGTTCCTGGAACTGGCTAGTTTACATTCTTGGCTCTTTACAGGTCTCCCATGCCCTTTTAGGTAAAGGTTATACATTATACATTCTTACTGACACATTTCTATTAAATGCTCTTATTTTAAAATTCTAGAATTCTCCAGCCTTTCAGTACACTGTAGCTGTCTTCAGACACACCAGGAGAGGGCATCCAATTACGGAGAGGGCACCTCATTACGGGTGGTTGTGAGCCACCATGTGGTTGCTGGGATTGAACTCATGACATTCGTGAGAGCAGTCAGTGCTCTTACCCACTGAGCCATCTCATCAGCCCAGGGATTTCTTTTTTAGAAAAAAATATTTTTAAATTAAAAAATGTTATTGTGTATGTTAAGTAAACAACACTGTGGACTCAGTTCTTCCTAGTTTTGCATGGGTTCTGGGGACAAACCAAAATTAGATTGCCAAGCTTCCCCAAGAAGCAGTTACCCAATGAGCCATCACTCTGGCCCTGAAAAGGTCAGCTCAGGAACTTTGGGAAGGTCATGGAACACTTGCACCCCAGGAAGGGAGAGGCTAATTAACATTCCTCAGACCACAGGGTGGAACCGACCTGCGGGTGGGGACACATTCTACTGGATGGACCTTTACCCACCTTCAAGCAAGGGAAGTCCTTGCCACCATTCCCTGAAGACCAATCAGTTTAAAAAGTCACATTGTTCTGCCAATCACATTATGCCTTGAAGGAAACCGGCCCGCAGTTTCACTTCATTCCGTGGGTGATTCACGAACAGGGGAACTCGAGAT
>NW_022196903.1:143235974-143254303 GCF_008632895.1 Mastomys coucha
TCGAGTTGAGGTGCTGTCTCTGGTGTCGGTTGAGACCTCTCCGAGAAATCAGCAGGGCTGCCACAATGCCTAATGGCTGCTTCCCTGAAAAGTGTATAAAAGTTCATTGAACAAGCTGTTCGAGGTTGCTGCCTCTCCTTCGGTTCTGGGACAACCCCAGTGCACTGGAACAATAAAATCCTCTTGCTTTTTGCATCAATCCAGGCTCCATGTGGTTCACTCAGGAGGTCCCCAGTAAGCTAAGGACACAGAGTCTTACAACCTCACACTAGAGCAGTCAGTGCTCTTACCCACTGAGCCATTTCACCAGCCCGGGGATTTCTTTCTGGTCTCAGTGATAGGATAAAAATGAGAGTGAGTGGTATACTTTGTCTGGCCATGCCAAGGTGTACCCCTGAGAAATGACAGCAAACAACAGATCTAGTTTAAGAGGTCTATTGGGGAAAGGGAGATAGAGACAGGCAGATAAGCAGAGAAGGAGAGAGAGAGAGAGAGAGAGAGAGAGAGAGAGAGAGAGATTTGGGGTGGCTGGAGCCACCTTTTATCTGCAGCACAAGCCTGGGGCAGCTGGCAGTAGCAGATGGCGATGTAAACAGCTGCTAGGTCCCTGAGAGCAGGGCAGCAGAATCACCTGTATGCACAGGAAATGAACCTGCAGGTTTGGGAAGACAATAAGTTTTATCATTGTCTAGTGAAATAAATTAGCTATATTGTAAAAATAAGTGGAAGGCTCTTGAGAAGGCTAGGTTGACTCCATGACAGGCTTCAAACTAGCAGTTCAGGAGACTAGGCCTAAATCTCTAAGAATTGGGGAACTTCATGGTCAAGGACAATGCAAGGTCAAGGCAAGGACAATGGGTCAGTGTAGCCATCCAGCGGCCATGGAGAACTGGGTTTACCTGAAAAAGGGCTGGAAAAGGATGGAGTGCAAGAGAAGGATGAAGCCAAGACAAGGTTCTGATCAAAGCTCCAGCTTATAAAGTTGACCACAAAGCCCATCTTTTGTTTCAGCTGGATTGTGTTACAAAGCAAGTTTAGCTGGCAGTCTATTCTAAATTCCTGTAGCAAATTGTGGGTACAGCAAGGCAGATGACTACATCTGGGTCATTAAGCCCATTGTGGGAAGCACTCAAGGTCTGTTTAGCCTGCTCATGGCTGGGGTCAGCAGCAGTTTCCAGACTTCCTCACAACAGTTTCTAGATTTCCCCAGCAAAAGTTCTGGAATGTCCCGAGAGATAAAGCCAACGGTAGAGGTCACCTACCCCTCCCCGAAATTCCCCTAATGTACTTTAAAAATCAGGCCTTTGAGCTCCTCACCTCTGATCCTGGGAGACCCCAGCATGCTGGACTTCTGCAGAATAAAACACTCTTTGCTTTTACATAATATTTGAGTCCTGGGTATCATTCTTCTGAGTAATGCTGAATGTAGGTTTCTATTTATTTGATAAGAATCCAGTCAGGGTTGCCTTGTCTTAGGACATTGTTAACAGCACTGCCATTTGGGGGCCTGTTTTTCTGCTTAACAATCACAAATTTTATTTTGAGATAAATTTAAAGTTTTTATTTTGAGATGGGATTTTGCTGTGTTGCCAGGCCTAATCTTCATGTCTCCATCCTTGAGCTTCAATCCTTCCATTGCTAGGGTCTATTTTTCTTTTGTGGGGGTGTCATTGTGTTTTATTCTGTAGAAAGGTAGACCAAAGGGGGGAGGGTGGAAATTGCTGGTTAAGGGACAATTGTAATAATTTAGGTGAAGCAGTGCTTACTGGAGGGAGAGGGAAAGAATAATGTGTTTTTGGATGATACCAAATTGTTCTTAAACTTTAGGGCTTATCTATCAGTAACAAGTATTTTTGCCATATCTGCAACTAAAGAAACATGCAGCATGTAGTAATATTATCGGTGATAATCTTTGTTCTTTATACACAACACACTATTTCTGTTTTGTTTTGTTGAAAATTTTTTAGGTAGGAATTAGTGATCATTAAATCACCACTGGGTGGCACCACAGCATGGGTTAGCTAAAGACTGGGCTGGTCTTAGTTCTCTGCAGCAATGGTTTTCAGGTTTGAGCCTCTGCAGTTTGAAAGCAAAGTACAGACCAGGAATCAAATATAGGAAAATAACAGATGCCCTCAAAGCTAGTGTTAGAGAGTTGTCATTAAGGCAATTTGTTGGAGAGAGAAGTTGGAAGAATGAAGATCTAGAAAATCAAACTTCCTGCAGGAGTTGGGGTGGGGTTTATTGTTGGATTGCACCTTGGATACAACTTAATTTATTCATTGCTTACATCTGCACTCTGATTTGTAAAACAACTGAGTAGTTTATTAGAAATATAATTACAAAGCTATTCATTGAACAATTATAGTATTTACCAAGTGGTTGATTTATAAGTAATATTACCAAAGTGGAGATAGGGCAAAAGTCCTAGCCCTCACAATCCCAACAGGAAGGCTCCACATCTCATCCAGATATAACAAATAAAGGAAACAATTTATGGTGAAAAGCAGAGACTTACCAATGTGGAAATGAAGAAAAAAATTAAAACGACAAGCTAGTGTCATAGTTTATGTTATAGAATTAATGTGCCTTCCTAGTGAGAAATTATTCCACACACTTAGAGATTAATAAGGAAAAGACTGGGGGGGAGGCTGGTGAGATGGCTCAGTGGGGAAGAGCACAGACTGCTCTTCAGAAGGTCCTGAGTTCAAATCCCAGCAACCACATGGTGGCTCACAACCACCTATAAAGAAATCTGGTGCCCTCTTCTGGAGTATCTGAAGACAGCTACTGTGTACTCATTTATAATAATAAATAAATCTTTAAAAAAAAAAAAGGGAAAGACTCTAATAATAGCACATGACTGGTTTTAACTAATGCACAAAAAGGAACTAGTCTTAAATAGAAACTGTTATCAGTTTATCCATTCTACATAGGCTGGCATACTTAAATCTCTTTCAGGACCCAGCTCTATGTTACACTTTGAACAATTTAAACAGATTCAAGAGACTACAAGTCTGGTTACTTGAGCAGAAGAGAGATTTACACAGCAAAGACACTGTCAGAACTACTTAAATACCTCAGTTTTCTTTTCAAATGGATGTTACCCAGGTTCATCTTGCATACCTGGTAGAATTTTGCTTTTCCTAGTAAGAGCACAGACTAGGACTTCATGATGCCTGTGACCTCTGCCCCAGACTTGCCCCAGGTCCATTATAGGCATGTTCTTTGATATAGGAATGACCCTAATGGTCAGTTGTAAATCAGGGTTGTCTTTTTGTTATGGGGGAAGAGAGCATAATTGGAGGTCAATCTTGGTGAACCAACATTAGCAAGAGTGTTTTCTTGAAACCCTAAACTTCAATTATGCTCTGCAGTTTTCTTTTTTTTCTTTTTTTAAAGATTTATTTATTATATGTGAGTACACTGTAGCTGTCTTCAGACAGCACCAGAAGAGGGCGTCAGATCTCATTACAGGTGTTTGTAAGCCACTATGTGGTTGCTGGGATTTGAACTCGTGACCTTCATGACCTTCGGAAGAGCAGTCAGTGCTCTTACCTGCAGAGCCATCTCTCCAGCCCCCTGCAGTTTTCTTTCTTACAGTTTCTAACAAGCCCCCTGCAGTTTTCTTTCTTACAAACTTGGAGGCAAGGCTCCTTCAGCTAAATTCTGCTTTGTTGACTTGATATTTCCTAAGCAAGTTGACTAATAAATCCTTTACAGCATCAATTTTATTACTTCAAGTTTCTCCTGCAGCAAATACATTTGCCTAGAGAATATTAAGTAACACAAACTAGTATTTAGCTAAAGTAGCATTGTTCAGTAATAAACTTAGGCTGTGAGGAATCTGAAGAATTGCCCAACCCCAGCCTGACCTTTCTGCAAAGCTAACTTACCCTTCTCCCAGTAAAACCACAAAAATAGCGGCAACTTTATACATACACACACACACAGAGACACACGCACACATGTATATGTATATGTATATATGTATACATATATATGTGTGAGTATATATATATAAAGAGCGAGAGAGAGAAAGTTCCATATATATGTATGTGTTATAGATTTACTCTAAATTTACTCAAGTGTTATCCCTCAGAAAGGTTGTGTTCACTTGCTGTTCCAATAAACTGAGTTTCCAAGGATGTTTTTATTAAGCTTTGTTGACCAGGACTGCTTGCTCATTAGGCCTATTTCCATTTCAAAAGGGGCATGTTTCTGCTTGTCAATTCAGAGATGACCTGGCTAACAGCCTCTTATCAAGAAAAGCATAACTGCCAGAGAGGCAGAATGACCCAGGTTAACAGCTGCCCCAAAGTGCAGTTCTGGCCTGGACTGTTTCAAGATAACTATGACAATTACTCATTTGTCCAAATGACCAAAATTTGCAGGTTTTGTCTCTGTAAAACATCATGGGAGACATGAGTCAGTCCTAACCTGATGGTACAGTGTTTCAGCCTGCCCAGATGGTACAGTGTTTCAGCCTGCCCAGAAATGAACTTCTCTATTCCAGTCATTAGAGTGCTAGACCTGAGTAATAATTTACACAGGTCCCCAGGGTGACTAAAGGAACTTAATATGGAGCCAGACATCCAATCCTTAAAGGCCACTGACCTTTGTCTCTGGAATGCTTGGGAGGTCCTCCATGGCCTGCAGATAAGAATAGGATAATGGGCCCTGAGGTATTAACAGTTGCCTTTGTTTTTGTAAAACCTGTTTACTGCTGTGGGAAAGGGATGAAATGGCCTTTTTATTACTGTGTAGTGAGAAAGTAAGAAACAACTGAGAGCGGTAAAACAATTCTCCTGCCCAGCTGTGGATTCCATGGATTGTTGCAATACACACCTTTCTGATGTCCACCCTTAAACCTCACCTTAACCCACCTTCTGCACAGCATGCTGTTCAGCAATAAGGCTGTTGTCTTTCTGTTAGCGGTAAGAATAAATTCATTTCATCTAAATCTGAATTGAGTCTAAATGTCTGGTCTTTGTTGGTGTTTAGTTGCTCAGAGTGTAACTTGGGTGTGGGAACCTATAGGCAAACAAACCAATATAGGTTATGGAGATTTCTGTCTCAGTCAAGCTTCTTTGAGCAGTAGTAACGAGCTCAATAGGTGTTTTCTTTTATCTCTGGATGCTTTGAGCAACCTCTTGCTGTGATGATAAATTAATCTGCCATTTCAGGAGTGGATGATCATTAGGTCTCAAACCTGGGACAAATGGCTGAGGTGCCTAGTTAACCAAAAGAGGCATATTCTAGGTTTTTCCAGCATTCCTCAGCATACCTGTTACAGGGTATGGCTGCCACACAATGTCCAGGGGCTGAGCTGCCCTTCACCTGCCCTTCCCTTTTTTGTCTACTCTTTACTCGCCTGACTCTCCCCTTTCCCTTCTCCTTACATGGCCCAGCTCAGTCTGGTCATGTTCACTTTGGACTCTCTCAGATGTCTCTACCTCTGGCTATGCTCTTCCCTTTATCTACAACAAACTTTCTCTAGCATAATACCTAGGAACAGTCATGTCCTTCCCTATTATGTATGTATATTGCCACGGACCACCCTAATCGGGTATGAGGGTCCCTGGGATGAGGGTCCTCGAAGGCTAGGTGGGTAAAGTTTTGGCAGTGACAAACAGAAACAAACACAGAGGAAGTTTGAATCTAGTGTATTCTGCAGCTCTCAAGCACGGGTTTTTATACATAAAAAAGCCCCCAAATATTACAACTCTGAAAAAATGTATTCAGTGAATCACAAATAGAACAGGTAACATCATTGTTATATGGCACAACAGAAATCATCCAAGTGTTACAACTCTGAAAGGATGTATTCAGTGGGGCAGCCATCCAAGGCCAGTGGCATATTTCCAAGAGCAGGTTAATAAATCTTTAGGTCAATTATTGTTTAACATCTAATGCTTGATTTTTTATAAACCTTCAATGTGTAAATTTAAACTATTTTAATTCTTTTTATTTAAGGCTTTCTTTATTATATACCAAAGCCCACCTCTGATGGCACACGTGTAGCCATATGAAATTTTATTTTTGGGAAAGTTTTTATCTATCATAATACTATTATATAATTTTGTAAATGATTTATGAAATAAAGTGTTGGTTTCCCTGGAGATAAGGTCATGTTAGTGACCCCATCTCAAGGGATAGTTTCTTACCCATTATTCTCACTTAAGATCTTGACCTAGGCTATCAGGAACATGTTGTAAATAAGAAAAGGAATAAAAGAAAACAAAATAGATAAATTGCCATGAGAACTACAGCTCAATATTTTGTTCTGGGCAAGAGTTCCACAACTGGTTCAGGCGGCCTCCTTTTGAAGTTTTCGCCTCAGTCAGTGGAACTTGTCATACAGATTCCACTTGGTTTGGTGTGGCAGTATATGTATGTATATATGTATATATGTATACATGCATTTACTTAGTTATTTACTTATTTCTTTTTTTTGTAGTTTTTATTTTTTTAGATTTATTTATTATTATTATACATAAGTACACTGTAGCTGACTTCAGACACACCAGAAGTGGGCATCAGATCTCATTACGGGTGGTTGTGAGCCACCATATAGTTGCTGGGATTTGAACTCAGGACCTTCAGAAGAGCAGTCAGTGCTCTTGCCAGCTGAGCCATCTCACCAGCCCTACTTATTTATCAGTCATAAAAGATGCTGAATGTGGTATAAATGGAAGTGGCATAAATGAGCTCTGAATCAAGCTGCTGATCTTTTGTGCCCTTCTCCCAGCCTTGGGCAGGCTAAACAGATCAAGAGTGCTTGCCACAATGGGTTTAATGACCCAGGTGGAGTCTTCCCCTTGCTGTACCTGCAATTTCCTATAGGAACTTAGAAGAATAGACTGCCTGCTGAGCTTGCTTTGCAACATAATCCAGCTGAAACAAAGGATAGGTTTTGTGGTTTTTCCCTTTATAAACTGGAGCTCTTAGCACCCTGTCCTTTTCATTTCCAGCCCCCCCCCTTTCAGGTAAACCCAGTTCTCCATGGCCTCTGGACAGCTACAGTCTTTCCCTTTTTCTTTTTTCCATTCTTCTTCATATCTTCTAGATACTGTATATCTAGAAGATATTTTAGAGAGACAGTGTGTCTCTCAATCATCAGACTACTGAAACAATGGACCCAAAAGACTTGGGAATTTCTAAGCATTCTTACGCTGGGAGAAGAAAGTTCCCAGCCAGAAAGGAAACTTATCCCCTGGAAAGAGATTTCACACAGTTCTAACAACTTGCCAGAGCACTTTACAGGATGATACTCAGACCCAGATAATGATGTTCAAATGGTAGCTATCTTTGACCAGAGTTGTTTAGATGTACATATTACTGACCCTCTAAACTTTGATCTTACTCAGGTCTCTCTGGGGTGGGGGCTTTGCTAGATCTCTTTGTCTCTCTTAATGTAGCCACACTGCTTTATACTTTCTCTGCCTTCTACTTTTAATTTGCCTTTTTAAATTGACTTATTGAGGATGAGTACCTGGACCTAACTTGGGGAATTGTAATAACCGGCGTGGGTAACCCCATTCTCGCAGAACCAAAAAGAGACCGCTGTAAAAGCATAAGGTTAATTTATTAATTGAAGCTGGTATACCAGGGTCATCTCTGTAATGGTGACCGGAGAGAGAGACCAAGAGGAAACAAGGCTCTAAGCTTTTACACCATTTCAGAACAGTTTTACAACTTACAAAGTTACAATTTACAACATGGGTAGTTACACTTTATCTTGTTCATTGTTCTTTAGTTTCTATTGATCTTTCCTCCCGGTTAGGATAAGACACCTGTGACTCTCAGGAGGGGTGGGGGAGATCCTCTCTCCCAGGGAATGTCTCTTGGAAACTTGCATTCCTTGAGGATGGATGTTTGCTCGGTAAACTCTTCTAAAAACCTCCTTTGTCTTAAGGATAAGTAGACTTCCTTGCTGTCTGGTATCTTTATGGGGTATCTCCGTTTGGCTCAATTTCTACAGAACAAGATGTGACTCCACATGCCCCAAGTTAGATACCAATAGGAGGCATAGTTTGGTAGAGAAATAATTGAGTCGGGGACAAGAGGCATGCACAATTAAGCATTCATGATGAAGATGAATTCTGGTTGATCACTGTCTCTAGTTTGGTCTCTGTCATCTCTTGAGGGAACAAGCTGGTTCTCCTGAGATGATTAATTCTGCCATAGGGTAATGCCTCACAATCATGGATAATTGTCCCAACATGGATCTAGCAGGTCCCTGCAGGTTCATGTTGCTTGGGGATAGTTTTTGAGTCCCAGCTTATGAAGATGTTTATCAATCAGTTCTGCTGTTCATGAAGTCTAGATGACTCCAGAGGAAAGGCAAAGGAAGTGAAAGACCCCCATAACTGGAGAGATCCTTACTCAAGTCTCGGGATGATGCGACCACCCAGTGACTCACAAGAGACTGAACTTGCTGCAATCACATGAGGTTTATTCCAGATCTGGGGTCGAACTCATAGCCTGGCAGGCCAGAGGGGTTCGACCATGAGCATGAGGAGTAAGGGGTATTTAAAGGGAAAAATCACAAACTAGGGGGTTGAAAGGGTTACCAAGGAAACATAACAAGAGAATAATTGAAAATTCCAAAGGAACCCACTACCTAGCTGAGTCAGGTCACAAGGAAGTCATTCTGCTCACTCATTATCTAGAGGAATGTGGTTTGGTCAATGCTATCTTCTTAATCACTGACCGCTGTCCTGTTCCTTATTCTGGGCAATGTTATCTTCATAATGGCTGACCACTATCCTGTTCCTGGAACTGACCAGTCCACCTTCCTGGCTCATGACAGAGACTTCCTATGCCTTCTTTAAGTAAAGGTTACACATTATACATACATTTCTATTAAATGCCCTCATTTTAAATTCTAAGATTCTCCAGCCTTTCAGGAGCAACAGAGAACCAAAAGGACAAGATTGAGTTATTCAGCCAGTGACCTTCATAACCAGTTTATTGAACTATTCATCTTCAAACTGAATTAAAGTTCCTATTTCTAGTATACCTCGGTGGTGTAACAGGCAGAAGGATGCAGTGACTTCTGTGAGCCCGTGAGTCTATTCTTTTAAGATGAATCAAGCCATGCTCTCTCCTAGAGCAGAGATCTTAGGTGGGAAAGGCAGAGACAAAAGAGATACAGCTACATCAGCCCTGAAGCCTGGATTGATAAGCACTGAGAATGACAGGTGAAGATAAACTTTCTCCTTATCCCTTAAATCCTTTCCTGAGTTTACATAAACCTTCCAGTATCCTTACCTCCAGGCATATTCTAGATCACCTGTTATATGTTAGCAAGCCTCTCCATCCATGTTATAAAATGCCTTCTCTTCATTCCCTGGAATATACTATTGCACAAATCTTCCTGCTGGCTCATGGCACACAAGACCAAATGGCTTCCCTTTTCTAAATAAAAAGCACCCATTTTTGACCCAGGGTCTCTTCCCCCCTCTCTCTCTCTCCCCCTTCTCTTTCTCTCTCTCTGTCTGAAAATTCAATGTCTTCATGTCTCTCCTGCAGTGTAATTTTTCTTAAACATTTTTTTAAATTTTATTTTATGTATGTGAGTATACTGAAGCTGTTTTCAGAGACACCAGAAGAGGGCATCAAATCCCATTACAGATGGTTGTGAGCCACCATGTGGTTGCTGGAAATTGAATTCAGGACCTCTGGAAGAGCAGTCAGTGCTCTTAACTGCTGAGCCATCTCTTTTAGCACCTAATACATTTTTTTCTACATTTATTTACACAGTCTCTGTATTTTTTTTTTCCCAGTGGTTGGGGAAGGGGCAGAGTAATGGTGTACATGTAAAGGTCCAAGCAACTTGAAGGAGTAAGCTTTTTGCTTTCATTATGTGAGTTCTGGGAATTGAACTCAGGTTAAGTCTTCAGGCTTGGCAGCAAGTACCTTTATCTGCTGAGTCATCTCACCAGTGCCAAGAAATTCTAATTATAAAAAATAGTGATAGCTGAGACTGCAGCTTGTAAATTAAACTTATTTTCTGTATACATTAATTAATTAATGCTGAAAATTAATATGGCAGCAATTAACTCTTAGCCAGCTTTTCCCCAAATAACCACATGCAGACCTTTTAATATTTCAAAGCCTTAGGTCTTAGCTGGGCAAACTCTCAACTAGCTTATCTAAGTTAACCCGACCACATCCATCCATATAGCTAGCTATACCTTCTAGGCCTGTACCACATTCATCTCCTCCCATGTTTCCTGGAGAAAGCTCTTTCTTCCCAGGGTTCCCATCTTCCACTTCCTGTCCAGCTAACTGGCCATCCAATATTTTAGTTAAAGCCAATCAAAGAGTGGCCTAGGTAGGTGAGGATGGACAAAGACACAACTTCACACAGTATACCTCAACAGCAGCTCATCAGAACATATGTTAAACATGCATGAAGCCCTGAACTATATTGTTGGGAAAAAGCAAAAGAAAATTGTGAGGCTTTTGGGGTTCCTTCTTGGGGTTTCACAATAAAGACATGAAGACATCTGTACAACATAAGGCAGTTGCCCTGCTTGCTGGGGCAGTCCCTCAGCTAGCCCCAACCAACCCAACAGGGTTTTTTGTTTTTGTTCTTTCAAGACAAGGTTTCTCTGTATAGCCTTGGCTGTCCTGGAACTCACTCTGTAGACCAGGCTGACCTCGAACTCAGAAATCCCGCCTGCGGGGCTGGAGAGATGGCTCAGCAATTAAGAGCACTGACTGTTCTTCCAAAGGTCTTGAGTTCAAATCCTAGCAACCATGTTGGCTCACAACCATCCATAATGAGATCTGACACCCCCTACTGGTGTGTTTGAAGACAGCTACAGTGTACTTAGATAAAATAATAAATAATAAAAAAAAAGAAATCCACCTGCTTCTGACTTCCAAGTCCTGGGATTAAAGGTGTGTGCCACCACTACCCAGCTTGGGTTTTGTTTTTTTGCTTGTTTTTTTGTTTTATCTTTTCAGTAAATAACACAGTCTTGAGGTTCACAGTGTGATAAAATATCCTGCAACAAGCTAACTTTTCTTTTTGGTCATGTGAGGAAGTGTCCAACATTTACATATCCTGCTAGCCTGTTGCTGCTGACACAGCACTTAGCAATTGAGAACATGGGGCACACCTTCATAGTTTCTTGATATAATATGTGTAGGGGTAGGTCATGCCAACAGAGACCTGGGAACAAGCAAAAGAAACTTGTCCTCAGTACTGCCATTTTGTTTTCAGACTCCATTTTACTCATAGGTGAAACTTAGTTCAAGTTTCTGTGCCCTAACTGGAGTTTTCCCAATAGCTGAACAGCTTCCATTATTCATCTTTTGTTTCCCTAAACATAACTTGACTGTTCCTAACCACAGAGGAACAAATGGGTTTGACTGGTTGGACTGTTAAACTTACATTTTGTATTGGTTGACATAGATCAACCACATAAGGAAAACCCCTATCCCTAAATCCTGATTAGTGTGAAAATGTAGCTGTAACTTGGCACAGATTTGTGGTGTCCAACCTTTAAAGGAAACATTCTGACTCAGGGTCTTAGTTCAGCACCTAGCCCTGATCAATCAGTAGTTGCTTGATTACAATAAATTATTTGTCATCTGCATTGACCTGGTATTTGAGTTGTGTTGGATCCAAGTGGACACTATAAGTGTCTCCAGAACTACAGAATATGAAAACAAGACACACAAAAGTGATATACAACTTAATAAATTGCAGACTTTTGTTCCATTAAATAGCATATATGTGTGATAATCCTGATGAATGAAAGAAACGACAAAAAAAAAAAAAAAAAGGCTCGGTAGTTAAGAGCATGGGCTGTTATTTTAGAACACCATGTGGGTCCTGAGAAACTCAGGTTGTCAGGCTTGGCAGCGGGTCTCTACTCACCAAGTCCAGCTTTTGTTTCCCTCCCCTTTTCTCCCTTCCCCTCCCCACTTTTCCTTTCCCTTTTTCTTTTGAGGGCGTGCCTCATCTATCCTAGGCTAACTTCTAATTTGCTGAGTATGATCTTGAATCATCCTCTCCTACATGCTAGGATTAGAGATGGATCTCAGGGTCTCATGCTATATAAATATTCATAATAACTGAGCCACATCCCCAGGCTCCAATTTAGATTTTGACCAGGCATCGGAAGAACATTTTTCAATTAGTAAATTTAGATACAGTACCATAGTTTGCCATTTTCTCAGTTTGGGATATATTTTTCTTTCTTGTACCCCAGAGCAGATTTTCGGTAATGAAGGTGAAATAGGTTAATTTTGAAGTCTTGAGTTGAGGGGCCAGTGGAAAATTTAAAATCATTAGAAAGGTATAAGAGATACCGAATTTAATCCCAGCACTTGGGAGGCAGAGGCAGGTGGATTTCTGCGTTCAGGCCAGCCTGGTCTACAGAGTGAGTTCCAGGACAGCCATGGCTAAACGGAGAAACCCTGTCTCGAAAAACAAAACAAACAAACAAACAAACAAAAAGAGAGATACTGAATACAAGCTGAAAATAGCCTTACAGTGTGACTTTATAATTATAAACACCGCAACTGAATGTCATAAAACTTTACTTGCCACTCCAGATTCATCCTTTAACAGTATGTTTGGCATACAGTGTTAGCAGCATAAGTCCAGCAAGAAGTTTTAGAAATCAGAATTCACAGACATGGCTCACACAAGCTGTGCAATTGCGCTTCAGGTCTATAGGGACTGACCGCAGGAGTCTCGAGGTTACCCAGGGCTTCTGCGTGCCCAGTTGCCTTGGGAACCGAGGGAGATCAAAAACAAAACCCAGCTCGAAAGAGGGCGGAGCCGGTGCGTAGCCCTCAGGTCCCGGCGGCTGCGCGTTCCGCGTTTCATTGGTTCCAAGTTTCGCCGCCTACACGTTCCCACTTCCCTGTGTATTTTCAGCCGCGGCTCCAGGCTTCCTCTCCCGAGAAAGACCTACCGTACTTGTTTTTTGTTTTTGTTTTTGTTTCCCTGCACGTGAAGGGCGAGTTCCACGTGCTGATCGAATAAAGTCAGGTAAGGCCACAAGGACCGCACTACCCTTTTAAGTAGACTCCTGTCCTTTGTTTTGGAGAAAAGTAACGTAGTAACAGCATTGTTTGGAGTTTAACCTTTTTGTTTGCTTGGGACAAAGTCTCACTGACCTGCAATTTAGGCTACACTGTCTCGAGTTAGAGGCAGTCCTGCCTTACTTAGTCGCCCAAGTAATGAGATTACAGAAATGCGTTACTGTGCCCTGCACCATTTGCTTGTTTACGTACTTATTGTCTGTGTGTGCACGTGTGCCTGTGGAAGCCAGAATATCCCCAGAAGCTAAGACATTGGAAACTGGTCCTGTAGAAGAATATCCGAGCCTTCTTAATATCCGAGCCTCTTAATATCCGAGCCTTCTTTCTAGGCAGTTTCTAGTTGGTTGGTTCGTTTATCCATCCATCCATCCATCCATCCATCCATCCAGTCTGTTTTTGTAGGGACAGCAGTCCTACTGCAGGCAGATAGAAAGTAGGGCTATGGATGGGTAATAAAGGTGGAAAACTTTAAAGATGGTTGGCTTTTCCTCACCCTCTTGACCTAAGACAAAAGCCTGGTAATTTCAAACAAAAGCCTTGTTGAGTTTTTTTCTCCTCCCCATGCTGATGGCCTGGCTCAACAAATTCAAGGCCAGATCAGGGCAGTTTTTCATCCATTGTCTCTTTCTTCAAAGTGACCAACACTAACTTAGGGGAGGAAACCCCTTCAGAGACTTCAAAACCAAAACCAACCTCTCCCCCACAATCCTCAAGAAGGATTTTCAGCTTCCCTCTGCTTTGCCAAGGAGGGTCTTTTTCTCTCTGTTTGCTGCATGTGTGTGTTTCTTTCCCCCAATAAGCCTTTCTTCTGTAGGAATATAATGGTTCTAAAACTAGAAGATACATTCAGATTTATAAATTCTTGTTTAAAGCACTTAGACCAATAAATCATAAATCCGAAGTATATAGATAGTGTAAGAACATAATGTGCAGGACATTTACCAGAAACCAGCACATGATTGCATAACTAGGTGGGCACTTTCCACTGGACCCTCTGCCAGGATATGTTCCCGACTACAAGGGTTGAGAAAGGGTTGAGACATAAGATAGTTTCTCCTACAGATGCTGGAGGGGGGGTTTTGGGGGGAGGGTGGGGACCACAGGTTTTCCTTACCCACCCAGGTTCCATCCAGATTTGTTAAATTACCCCATTGTTTAACTACCCCTTTTCAAATGTATAAATGATGCTAGCTTCTGTCCATCTGGGTCTCTCTGGCTACCCAAGGAGTAGACCCCAACTCGAGTTGGATCAATAAAGCCTCTTGGATTTTGCATCAATCTCCGTCTTTTGATTTCCATGGGCTGACTCCTGGACATTAGATCTTTGGATTTAACATTTTAACATCTGATTCTATCTGCTTCTGTTTTCAGGTTTTAAGATTTCTCCACCACTACCTGTTGAGCTCGGAAGTTTTCTAATTAACTGGCAGAGAAAACTGAAGCCAATCAAGAACCCTTAGACAGGAATGCCAGTTCAGTCAGGTATAACTGAGTACACAGACAGGGCTGGCTTGAATCCAGCCCTTCTTATCATTGCTTCTTTCTTCCATGGAGATCTGCCTGCCTCCCAAGTGCTGAGATTAAAGGCAAGGTGTTCACTACTGTGCCGAGCCTGATGTCATTCCTATAACATAATTTGAGTACCTAACTATATTGGCTTTATAACTTTATAACCAAACTGTCAGTGCTGGGAAGACATGGCATCCAAATACACAGTAATATCCCATATTGCTCTGCTGTAAACCCTAAAGCTCAAATTGTAGAGTGCTTGCCTTGAATGCATGAAGCCCTGGGTCTCACCCAAGCAACAATAAACCTTGGAGGGAGGAGGATCACTAGAAGTTTGATGTCTGTTTGGTCTACAAAGTGAATTCCAGTGCAGACTGGGCTATAGTATAAATCTATATTTGCTTAATGGTTATGCTTTGCCTGCATGCGTATAAATGCACTGTGTGGTGTGTGTGTGTGTGTGTCTGGTGCCTGAAATAAGCCAGAAGAGGGCACTAGATCCCTTGGAACTGAAGTTATGATTATGAGCTGCCATGTGGATGATAGGAACCAAACCTGGGTCCTCTGCAAGAGCATCAGGTGCTTTTTAACTGTTGAGCCATTTCTTTACATGCAAGTCTATCCTAAATCAAAACAAACAAAAAGATATACCTTATTTCACTTTCATGAATGTTGTTATAAAAAAATAAAATGTCTGTATATTTGTCATGAATTACTGAAAGGATTTCAGAGATTAAAAAAAAAAAAAAAAAGTGAGCCTGGAGAGATGGCTCAGCAGTTAGGAGTACTCACTGTTCTTCCAGAGGTCCTGAGTTCAATTTCCAGCAACCACATGGTCTCATAACTATCTGTAATAGGATCTGATGCCCTCTTCTGGTGTGTCTGAAGACAGTAACAGTGTACTCATATACATAAAATAAATACATCTTTAAAAAAAAAAAGAAACTAGATTTCTGTGCCCAAACTGGAAAGCCGCCAAAAGCTGTCCTCTGACATGAAATTGCACTTGTGGGTTGTTAGTGCTTATTTTCTTATTATGTGGCTAGCTTATTTTCTTGTTATGTGGAAGGATATGGACGAGTTGGCTAGACTAAGAATTTTCAGTATTGTTTCTTTGTTGTAGAGATCCAGAAATTCCAGTGCCAATTAAGTGGAAAGACGGACCCTCATTCTATCTGCTTGGGAAACAGTCCTTATTAATAGGAACACTGACAGAACCTGAAGTTTGGAGTTGTACTAATGGCTTTCAACCTGTGTTGGAAAGCTCCCAGGAGCCAATGGCGTTTCCTGCAGGCTGTGAACAGTGGGTCTCCCCTGTCTCTCTGGAGGACAATGGGGAGCTGTTTGGATCCTAAGATAAAAGCCTATCTGGAAGAGAACACTGAAGTCACCAGCAGTGGCAGCCTTACCCCTGAAATCCAGTTACGGCTTTTAACCCCCAGGTGCAAGTTTTGGTGGGAAAGGGCTGACCTGTGGCCCTATAGTGATCCCTACTGGGCTATCTACTGGCCAGGAGGCCAGGCTCTGTCTAGGTATGTTTCTTTGAAATATTGAAGATCCTTCTTCTTTTAAGCACCCGCCCCCACCTCCATTTCATTCTCTCTGGCCCCATATCATAGCAGCAGAACCAGAAAGTCACTGAGGCCCATGCAAGTCTCAACTTTTATATGGTTTGGAATGTCATCCTTCTGGTGAAGTAGAAGAGGACTTGTCCTGTGGGAAGCCAATGTCATCTCCAAAAAGATGTCCTACAGTTACCCATGATAGTGGCATCCTTTAATCCTAGCAATTAGAAGCTGAGGCATGATGATAGGAGTTTGAAGCTATCCTGTGGTATACAGCAATGCTTTCTTAAAACATTTAAATAGTCTCTTGTACTCACATACTTGACTTTGGCACTGCCACAGAGAGCAGGACAGGTGTTGAGGTCTCTTGATCTGGGTTTTCAGCTGAGACTAAGTGAGAAGACAGGGATTATCAACAAAACATCCAGGACTGGTCACTGTTAATTTAGCTTGGCTTCAGGACAGTCATAGATGTGGATACCTTAGTAACAAAATAGTTCTCTTTACACCTGCCCTGGGCAACCTTTGCTGTCAAGTCCAATGAATCTGGAGTTACCCATAAGACACACCTCTTGGCATCTCTTTGAGAGAAAATAATAGAAAATCATAACCAAGAGCAACTTGGGGAAGAAAATGTTTCTTTTTTTATACTTCTAGGTCAAAAGAATCCACCATCAGGAAAGTCAGGGCAGGAACTCTAGGCAGGAACTAAAGCATAGTCCATGGAAGAGCCCTGCTTACTGGCCTACTTATTAAAGCTTGCTCTGTCTGCTTTCTTTTTTCCTTTTTTTTTTTTTTAAGATTTATTTATTGATATATGTAAGTACACTGTAGCTGTCTTCAGACACACCAGACACAACCATCCCGTTACCGGTGGTTGTGAGCCACCATGTGGTTGCTGGGATTTGAACTCAGAACCTTCAGAAGAGTAGTCAGTGCTCTTAACCACTGGGCCATCTCACCAGACCCTCAGTCTGCTTTCTTAACACCATATAAGATTACCTGTCTGTTGAATTGCCCCCACTAGGCTGGGCCCTTCCACATCAATCATTAAACAAAAAAAGTTCCTTAGGCTTGCTCACAGGCCACTCTGGTAGAGTCATTTTCTCAACTGAGTGTACCCACTTGCCTTTAGCTAGTGTCAAGTTGACAAAAAAAAAAACTAACCAGGATAGGATATTTCCAAAGAGGTTTAACTGAGGAGGGGAAGCCCACCTTGAAGTGGGTGACACTTCTAATAGGGTTGGGTTGCACTCTGAATACAAAGAGAAGGAAGAAAGCTATCTGAATTCTAGAATTCCTTCCTTTTCTTCATAGTTCATCCTGAGAGCATCAGTCTCATACTCTGGCTGCCACAGGCCCCTGCTGCCATACTTTCCTACAATTCCTAGATTGCATCTTCAAACCGTGATCCTTCAAAATAAACTCTTCTTCCCTTAAAAGTTTCTCGTTGGGTATTTGATTACAGCAATGAGTCACATTTCCCCCATCCTCAGGGTCTTGCTATGTAGCCCTGGCTGTCCTAGAACTCACAGACATCTACCTGCCTCTGCTTCCTGTATGCCACTATTGCCCAGCTTCCAATTTTTTTTTAGACATATCTATTTTGTGTTTGAGTGTTTTGCCTGAATGTTATATCTGTGGACCTCATGTGTGCCTGGTGTCAGTGAAGGCCAGAAAAAGGCATCAGATCCTACTGGAACTTGAACCTAAATCCTCTGCAAGAGTACCAACTGCTCTTAACCACTGAGCCAATTCTCCACCACTGAGCTAACTCTCCAGCCTTCATACTAACTTTTGTAACACATACCTCAACTCAAAGTCTTCTTTTTGTAGCAGTTTGGTCATTGCTTTGTTGCAGAATTTTACTGCCTTACACAAACTTGAGGCATATCCACAAAGCTTCCACCCCTCAAGAAACTTTAGTATGAGCTATTAAATAACCTACATGGTCATAAAAGATCCATATATCTTACTTTGTGCTCAGATTCATGTGCATATCAACAATTAGTACAGAGTTCCTTGATGAATCCTAAAGACCCAGCCCTTCAAAGATCCTGCTTTAATACTATAAATGCTATCAGCTCCAGGAAGGACCAGGCTGGGCCCTCCAACTCAGAAATCCACTTGCCTCTGCCTCCCAACTGCTGGGATTAAAGGCGTGCCCTACCACTGCCAGGC
>NW_022196903.1:143254313-143257368 GCF_008632895.1 Mastomys coucha
TAGCTGTACAGATGGCTGTGAGACATCATGTGTGTGGCTGCTGGGAATGAACTCAGGACCTCTGCTGGCCCCACTCACTCTGGCCCGCTAGCTCCAGCCCGCTCACTCTGGCCGCTCACTCCAGTGTAATTCACTGTAGCTGTCTTCAGACCCACGAGAAGAGACCGTCAGATCTCATTACGGGTGGTTGTGAGCCACCATGTGGTTGCTGGGATTTGAATTCAGGACCTTTGGAAGAGCAGTCAGTGCTCTTACCCCCTGAGCCATCTCACCAGCCCTCAATTTAGCATTTTTAAGCTCCCTTCTGTCCATCTTGTTTTTTTTCCTGTATAGCTGCACTATACTTTTTGTTGAAACAAAGGCAAACACTTTTAGCATGTCCAACTACTCTTTGCTTTAGCATTGATCTTGATTTCATCTGGTTATATCTTAAAGATGTAGAGCTGTCAGACAAAAGGTCTTCTATTTCCCAGGAATAGTATTGTTACTGCTACAGGCCAGGAAGGTTCTCTACCATCAGAAAAAAATTATATTTACTTGTTTTGTATGTGGTAGCACAGGTATACCATCGTGTGCATGTGAAGGCCAGAGGACAACTTGCATGAATTGGATTTTTTTACAGTATTCAGTTCATCAGACTTCAAAGCACACACTTATCTGTTAAACCACCTTACCTGTTTTTTGTTTTAATGCTTCTTACTCTCATTTTCCATACATCAGCTGTTTTCTCCTTTCTAATTTAGGTATCTTTTGGATAACCCTGATGTCGTTAGAGGAAAATCTGTCTTAGATCTTGGGAGTGGATGTGGAGCTACAGCCATTGCTGCTAAGATGAGTGGAGCATCAATGATCTTGGCTAACGACATTGACCCCAGTAAGGACTGCATATTTTAAAACATTTAAAGCTCATCTTCTTATTTTAAACTGACTAGTCTTTTAGGGAATGAGGTGGCAAGGACTTCCCTTGTCTGAAGGTAGGCAAAGGTCCACCCTGTGGAATGTGCCCCCACCCGCAGGTAGTTTCTCACCCTGTGATCTGAGGAATGTTAATAATCCTTTCCCTTTCAGAGAGTTCCTCTACCTTCCTAAAGTTCCTGAGCTTATTTTTTTTAATTTATTTATTATTATAAATAAGTACACTGTAGCTGTTTTCAGGTGCACCACAAGATGGCATCAGATCTCATTACAGGTGGTTGTGAGCCACCATGTGGTTGCTGGGATTTGAACTCAGGACCTTGGGAAGAGCAGTTGGTGCTCTTACACACTGAGCCATCTCACCAGCCCCTGAGCTTATCTTATTAAGGAAATTCCTGGCCTCCCAGTGTTTTTCTGAGATGTCCCTGTTTACTCGGATGTTACACCATCATGATAGTTTATTGCTTTGTTTTGTAATCTGATACTATGAGGTATGTTCAATGGGGCCTAACCTGGTGATGCATTTCCCCAAGAGGATCTGATTTGTTTGCCAGACATTCCACAGGGATAACTGTAGGGGCACACATGCTAATTCAGGCTTGAGAATGCCCTAAAATACGTAAGTAATGTTTATTTGGAACAAAATCCAAGATAGGCTTGTGTCTTTAGTAAGTATTTTTACTGAATTAAGACCCAGTCTGTGTTGGGTGTGGCAGCCCATATCTTAAATTCCAGCACTCAGGAAGTAGACGCAGTTCCAGGCTAGCTAAGGCTTCAAAAATGAGATCCTGTTTCAAACAAACAAAACAAAACAAAAAAACAAGAAAGAAAAAGGCCCAAGTTGTGATGTGGTAATCTTGGCTCAACCCAGAGAACACCGAATGACGATAGATCGTTACAATAACATGGTTTATTGATCCACATGCATGGGGTTGCCTAACCTCACAGGGAGGGTTAACCCCGAACTCAGAAAGCACACATCTTTTATACTTTATAGAGGGCAGATTTCTGCAACAGGGCTAGCTGCCTTACTCTGGTTGGAACACAGGACAAAGGATCCCATCAGGCATTGGTTGGCTTGCTCAGTGGGCTGTTCTTGGCTTAGTTGGCCAACTTCCCTATCCAGCTCTGCACCTGGCCTTGAAAAGTCTTTGAGAAGAGGCTGAGTAACTAGGTGATGGGGGGATTGTTGTCAGCAAGGTCAGGGTGACAGTTTGTGGTCTTTTTCGAACTTAACCACAGGAGAGGTTGGGGGATTAATCCAAGAATTGCTAATCTTGTTTTTGTGGACCTTAACTTCATTGCGACCACCAGTTATTTTTTGTTTTGGCTGGTCTTAGCCTGGTCATTCTGATTTAACATACTGACCATCAGAAAACACTTAGCCAAATGGCTGAAGCTGCTGCTTGCTACTGTAAAACTTTGTTTCCACATTGCTTGCTGCTTACAGGAGCTGGAACATGGCCCCTTATTTTACTTTATTTCTACATTCCCAGAACTTTGTTTTTTACTTTATTACTTCAGTGATAGTTGAGCTTTTATTTCATATGATTTTTTCTCTGGACCTACCCTCATTTAGAGTAGAGCCCTTTGGAGATCTTATTTTATTAAGAGATTTCAGATCTAACTTAACCAAGCCCAACATTTGTTTTTCTGTATATAAATAAACATACAAAACAATAACCCACCACTGTTCTTCTGTATTTAATATATAGCCTTTTAAAAACATTCCTTTATTGGCTATAGCCCACATGAGAAAGTGATAGACCACCATGAATATAAAACCAAATAAGAGCTTTATTTAAGCTAGAGAACTGAGAGCAGGCTCTTGTCACAAAGAACTCTGGGACCATATATTATGCACTACAAAATTTATACAAACAAAACACCACAATTAAATCACATTGGTGCAAGCTAGGAGAGTCTTTACTTTTAACAAGGGATCATTTCCCAGCAAGGAAGGAGGAACACTGATCTGTTAAAACATTTTACAAGCATCATTTCTCAGGGGAAACTGTTTTGTTAAACAGCATATAATTCTGGGTGTGGGGGTGGGTATGGGATCAGGATAACTTGATCTCTCCTAGACCATTTCCCTTTTCCTTCTCTCTCTCTCTCTCCCTCCCTCCCTCCCTCCCTC
>NW_022196903.1:143257379-143260928 GCF_008632895.1 Mastomys coucha
CTCCCTCCTACTCTCTCTCTTTTTCTTTTGAGACAGTTTCATATAGCCCAGGATGGTCTCAGTTAGCTCTTTATCTTTAGCTAAGGATAACCTTAAATTTATGATCTTCCTATTTCCACCTTTGGGGTTATAGGCATGCATCACCATGCCCAGCCTCTCTGTTTTGCTCTTTGTTTGAGAGAGGGTCTTAGCCTGAAGACCCAGCCAGCTTGGTACCCCCCTTTGTATCCCAGGGTGACTCATATTTGCAGGGATCTTCCTGCTGTATATTACCAAGCCTTGGAGTGACAGGTGTCCACCATCATGCCTAGCCAGTATATAATTTATCCTGGCATAAATTTTAAACTTCTTTGCCTAAAAAATAACAACAGGAGCTGGAGAAATTGCTTAGTGGTTAAGAGCACTGGTTGCTCTTCCATAGGACCCAAGTTCAATTCTCAGCATCACATGGCAGCTTACGACTCTCTGTAGCTGCAGTTCCAGGGGATCCAATACACTCACACAGAAATGAATCCAGACAAAGCACATATGAAATCAAATTGAAAACAACAAGAAAAAATTAAGTATTAGACTGTTTTCCTATTTATTAGTTCACTTGTGAGTGTGCTGCAGTGCATATCACATGGGGTGATCAGGGACAGCTGTGGGATTTGGGTCCTCCTTTCCACTATGTGTGTTTTATGTATTGAACTTTATTTATTTATTTATTTTATTTATTTATTTTCGTGACAGGGTTTCTCTGTATAGCCCTGGCTGTCCTGGAACTCACTCTGTAGACTAGGCTGGCCTCGAACTCAGAAATCTGCCTGCCTCTGCCTCCCAAGTGCTGGGACTAAAGGCATTCCCCACCACCGCCCAGCTGACCACCGCCCAGCTGAACTTTATTTCTGCTTGTTGAAACAGGGTCTTTCTATCTAGTTCTGGCTATCCTGGAACTCCTTATAGAGACCAGACTGGCCTTAAAATCACAGAGATCTGCCTGTCTCATCTGAGACCTGGGATTTAAGTTGTGTGCCACCATTCCTGGCCTTCAGGTGTTGAACTCGTTATGTTTAGCAGCAAGCATCTTAACCTGCAGAGCCTTCTCATTGGCTACTATTGTTAGATTTTTAAAAGTGTTTAAATAATAAATTAAAATAGTCTACTGATATATGCTTACAGACCAAGTCATCATATGTTTTCTAAAGTTGCAGGAATGGCGATTACACTAAATTGCAAATTAAATGGACTGAATCCTTTTCCTGTTTTAACTAAAAACATTTTGAATACCCAACAAGGTAAGTTTGATCTCATTGTTCTTGGAGATATGTTCTATGATGAAGACCTCGCAGATAGTCTTCATCTGTGGCTGCAGAACTACTTTTGGACCTATGGAACCCGAATACTGATTGGTGACCCTGGGAGGCCCCAGTTCAGTGGACATAGCATTCAGCATCAACTGTACCAATTAGTAGAATACTCACTTCCAGAGCCAACCCAGCAAGATAACAATGGACTGACCATAAGTGCTGTATGGGATTTTCATCCCTGATTTGTCAAAGTGCTTTCAAGTATGAATACAGTTCTATTTGTGTTAAGCTCTAAAAATTTCCTTTGTAGGAGGTCCTCAACAGTTTAAAGAATGCAATTTAGTGGTGTGTGGTGGCTTGGGCCTTGAATACTACCACTTGGGAGGCTGAGGTAGGCGCATCTCTGTGACTTTGAGGGCAACTTTGTCTATAGGGAGTTCAAGGACAGCCAGAGCTATATACTAAGGCACTGTTTCAAAATTGATAGAGATAGATGGATAGATGGATAGATAGATAATAAAGTAAATTTCTTCATTTCTTTGCTATGACACCTTGGATAACTCTGTATGGTTTATTAAAGTTAGTTATGGTTATGTTCCAATTTCACATACCAAGGTGTCAGGATTTTATAACAAAACACTGTATCATGTACAATTGATTATGTAGAAGGTATATCTATGTATGGATGTAATATACATAATTTGCTTCAGCATTAATAAAATCTCTGGAAAGATAATACAGAACTGAAGTGTTATCTTTCTGATACTGTAACAAAATAACTGAGGAAATCAGCTTAAAAGAGAAGTGATTTGTTCTGGCTAAGTTTCAGAGGCTCCAATCCATGGCCTGCTGGTTCCACTGCTTTGTGTTGAGGTGAGGTGGGATATTATGGCAACCATAGTGTGCAGCAGAAGTGGATTCTTACATTATGGTGACCAGGAAGCAGAGAGCAAAGGACCAGGGATAAGGGTGGATTCACTGGTCCCAAGGAACGAGACCAGGGAAGTTGCCATGGGTAGAGGGTATAGGGAAGAGAATGAGAGAAAGAATGTACAAGCAGGGAGAGAAAATGCAGAGGGAGGGAGGGAGAGGGAGACCAAAATGTCTGGATTATATAGGGAATATCTTCTACAGGTGGGGAAGCCCAGTGTGTCAGCTGGAAAATTCATGGCAGAGGGCTGGGTATGCCAGCTGTGCCCTGTAACAGGGACTAAGGGATGGTGGGAGAACCTGGAGATCAGACCCACTTTGTTATGTAGATTATGCATCTCAGCCACTTGTCCCAGGTCTGAATCCCAACACTTATGATCCACTTATGAACATTACTTCACTGGAGATAGGCTTTCAACACAAACCTTGGGAATGAGGAGATATTACAGATTAAAGCTATTACTGGTTATGTAGAGGAATTTTAGTTGAACAACATGGCTGCTCTGGCAAGGGATCACATCCAAAGGCCTTTTAGGTTTATGTGATCCACTTGGAATACAGATACTCCCTAGATCACAGTATGATCTGGCTGGAATGCAGTCAGGCTTTTAGTCCCAAACAATGAAAAGTAAGGTAAGTTTATAGATGGAAGCAGCCATGTTTGAAAGTGATACTAGTTGAGGGGCATAGAAAGTGACAAGTCAGAGAAAGATTTGACAGAATGAGCTGGAGAGTAGGATATGCCCAACTCTCAAGACAGCAGTGTACAGAATGAGAGAGGAAGCAGTTTTACAGAGACATGTTGCAGGAAGATAGAACAAGCCAGAGGATTAGAACAAAATGCCAGTTAGTTTAAGGCCAAGTAGAACAATTCAATGAGAAGCTGAAATAAGCTACATTGAGTAAGAGGTTGGAGAGGTGTTGGTGCCAGAACAGCTGAGTTGAACCAGCCAGCCAGAGTTCAGAAAAAAACTAGAGAGGGTGAGTTTATTCAGCAGTAAGCCTCTGAGATAATTTTATCAGGCGAATTAAAGATACTTTTATGGGCTTAAAAAAACAAAATAAAAAATAACAAAGTTCTCTCTATTCCTTCTGAGGGATCAAATGGTTTGTTCACTGGGTTAAGAAATGGTTTTCATTTTTGAAATTTTGGATTTGTACTTACATATGTTATGCTTCCTATTATCTAATTTAAAAGATGAACACTGCCACTTTGCATGTTATAAATACCAAATTTAGTCTTTCCAAGGTACCCTCATAGTCTTATACATTGCTTTGGAATTGTCTTAGATGATAGAATTACATACTTACTTTTTTTTTTCTTTTTCTT